>NC_139933.1:19770786-19923286 GCF_963514095.1 Eutrigla gurnardus | reverse complement strand
GTGTACTATTCCAGTCAAAAAAGATTATATTCTGATGTTGATTCAATAACAGTAATGGTACTGTTACTCTGTATGTATAACTTTCCAAATAGTTAATAAAAACACCAAACACCAGCTTGATCCACTGCTTTCCAATTGATTGTAATATTTCGGGTTGTTTTCGCGTTCACCAGACATATAAAGTGTTTTGGTCTGCTTGGGCTCTGGGAACTTGTCCATTAATTATTATTTTTAGCTATACTCTAAGCATCACAATGTGGGTCGGTCAGGCAACCACTTCAGTCCAGACTGAAGTCAGCACAACGGATTTTCTGCCGATCATGAACTATTCCTCTAGGAACATTATCAGGTCAATATTTCAATTTGTCAGCGACTTTCATCTATAATTAAATACTTCAAAAACCAACGGCCTTAGCTAAACTTTATGTTTAGTGGTTATTAGTTGAAGTGAGCATGCTAATTGGCTAAAGTAAGATGGTTTCCATGGTGAACATTACCTGCGAAACATCAGCATGTTAGCATTGCCATTGCTGACGCAAAGCACGGCTGCACAGTTAAGTGATAAACTGTTTATCCCATAGTTAAATGAGAAGAGATATATGAGTTGAATATCAAGCGAAAGCCTGGAGACAGTTCATTTTGCTGAGGGACTGGAAACAGCTTGCCTGACTCTGTCCTGATGGTTACAAAATCCACCCACTAGCATCTCACAAACTCACTAATTAGCAAATCATATATCGTTTGTTTAATCTGGTAAATATGTTGCAGTTTAATGAGGGGTTCAGCTGCCAGTACGCCTCTCTATAACACTTTGTCGGATGGTGGAACTTGGGAAAACTACTCCCCACACACCTTTACAACATCACATTAGGCGAGTCTGTGTCCAATCACTTTTCCATAGCCAAAATGTGCTAAGTTACACCCCCCCCACCCACCCCCAACGGCAGGCTGTTCTTTCTACCTGAGAAAACCATCAGGAGACCGGGAACAACACTTTTAAATTCCATCGTGGTTGGACACCTCATGAAAACTACTTCTGTTTGACCTTTATGTGCTGGAAATTTCCTGGAGCAGCGACTTCTTAGCAAGGCCAGCTGTTTCCCTGCCGTTTACAGTCTTTATGCTAAGCTAAGCTAAGACTCCATCTTATGAAATATGTGTCGAGCAAATACATATATTTCCTAAAATTTTGAGCTTACTCCTTTAAGTGCAACTTTACATGTTACATCCTAAACATATTTTCAATCAAAGAAACAAATTTTAATGGAAATAACTGCTAATAACCGCATCCCCAGTTCAAACGGGAAAACAACTTTTTTTCTCTCCGCAATGCATGCTGGGACATTCTATCCTCCGTGGATGTTTTGTCAAGTGAGATGTATCATTTTGAAAAACACCAAAAGTCAACATCTTTCTCTCTTCTGCCCCGTTGCCTCCCACTGTGTCTCTGTTTTCCTTCCTCTCTGTCTGTGTGTGTGTCTCTCTATCTCCCTCTCAGAGGGACGTGCGGGGTAGGGAATGTTCTGGGGAGAGAGAGAGATTGAAGGGAGGGGGAGGAATGCTGGACTTGCTCCACCTGCCGTTAGGAAAGCTTGAGTCGACTCCATCCAACAGCAGACACCAGGGGAGAGGAAGGAACAGATGGGCCGAACACCAGGACCGAAAAACTGACAACCGAAAACACTCACTTACGATGGAAAGACGGACAATAAGACTGTTAAACAGAGATAGATAGATAGATAGATAGATAGATAGATAGATAGATAGATAGATAGACAGACAGACAGACAGACAGACAGACAGACAGACAGACAGACAGACAGACAGACAGATAGATAGATAGATAGATAGATAGATAGATAGATAGATAGATAGATAGATAGATAGATAGATAGATAGATAGATAGATAGATAGATAGACAGACAGACAGACGCATTGAAATAGAAATAAAGAAATGCATCCGAGTGTGTGCAAGGTATCTGATCATTAAATTGGTCTTAAGAGTTAGATTAAAAGATTAAGACCATGACCATGTCTGTATGATGAATATGATATGATCTTTATACCTTCTTCTTGTCTCTCATGGAGCCCTTTCCTCGCACCATAATCTTGCAGCCGGTCTCTGCCTCCAGTTGTTTGGCCGTCAGTCCACGCGGGCCCAGGATCCTCCCTACAAAGTTAAACTACACAAAAGAGCAAAGACAATAAATAAAAAAACAAAACACATTTCACATCACAGACTCAGACGGCCTTTTTTTTTTCTTACGATGTATGTGTATTTGTATGTGCTGCAAGTTAGTGTTTGTGCAACTGTGATGTATTACTAAGAGAGACAAAAATAGCTCATTATATGGGTGCTGGCTGGTGCTGGTGGCATAACAGGACAGCGCCGTTCTCTTAACCTTATCTGTCACTAAGACTGAGTGAGTAACTTGACAGCTGCCCCTCTGTGTGTGTGTGTGTGTGTGTGTGTGTGTGTGTGTGTGTGTGTGTGTGCATGGGATTGTGTTTGTTTCTTTGCCACTACCCTTCCGTCTCCAACATTTGTCTCTTGTAGCATTAGCCTCTTCCTACTCGTCTAACTCCACCAATGTTTAACCCCAATGTTCACTTTGGCATCATATTCGCTCCGGAATCTGCGATGACCCCAGACTCTCACCAACAAATCCAGATAGAGGAACTGCTCTCTAAATTTAACCCTGATCTCAACCGTTTTCCAGCATGTGTGTGTGTGTGTGTGTGTGTGTCCTGTTCGCCTCCTGTCATGTGAGTGAGGACAGCCTGTCATTGTATCCAGTGATTGGTGAGCTGATGCATGGAGAAAATCATGTGAGCCATTCAATGTGGATCAACGCAACTCGTATCGAAGCGCTTAACTGTACTTGGCAAGAGCAGGGGTCACTCTTCACTGCGCCACTCGTCTTTAAATGTGGCCTTGTGAATATTTATGGTGTATTGTTATGGTAGGAAATTGTGTGACAGTGAGGGAATATTGCATTTTTGAGTAAACAAATATGAATCTTAAACTATCACTATGATTTTTCAATTTTTCAACCTTGCTGGAAACACTTGCAAGGGTTTATTATTGATCTCTACTAAGTCTGGATTACATCACTGGGTGTGAGCAGAGATGATCTCAGATTGTGGCTCAGGGAAAATCAAAGCTGCACTTTTAAGTGTATCACACACTTCCTGATGTGTCACTACCATGTCCTGTTGCATCTTGTCTTGTCTGTTGTTGTTAGTGTGTGTCTGCCCCTCAAATGAAATACAAGGGTGTTGTAAGTATGTTACTTTGTTTTTATGTTTTCAGTGTTATCTGCCTCGGGACAATAGATGAAAACTAGCCATTGTGCTAACTCTAGCGTATTTACATTGTGTATTTATACTGATGTCCATAAATATGCAATGTCCCTATTAAATAAACAAATACATAAATCAATATATAGAATGAAATCAGCTTTTAGATCAAATGTGGACCTGTGATTAAAAGCCCTCTGGCAGTCCATCTGCAGCCAAGGAGATAAAGTGACCTGCTAAAGTAAACAGAAACTCTTCTCAAAGATCAGAGGTCATGGACTCCTCCACTCACATCGGGGTACTCTTTGACAGGCACATAAAGCTTCTCCTGCAGCTGAGCCACGGGGCCAACGGCTTCAGGCAGCTCCTCCATGTCCCGCCCGTTGAACATGCCTCCATTCACCGTGTCGTTGTACATATCCTTGCGTACCCTGCCGATTTCTGGGAGACGGGAGACAGAAGAAAGGGAGCAGAGTTGCGTTGGGTTAACTGAGGACGTCAATGAAAGTGTCAATGAGCAACCACGAGTGTCACGTTTCTTCAGACTGTCCATTTCTTAGGACGATGACTCACTGTCACCAGAATCACAGGAGGCTCTGAGTGTGATGGCAGACAGACAATCAGACAGACAGACAGCCAACCAGGGGAGGCATGGAGACGGTCACAAGCATTCAGCACCACAATGTAGAATCTAACCACTGAATGCTTTGCAATCAGGTTTCCTCTATTACTGACAATTTCTCTCTTTCTATTTCTTACTCCAACACACACACACACGCATACACACACACACACACACACACACACACACACACACACACACATGCTGCTCCCCCTTTCACTATAAATACTACAAGGTAAAAACATACATGTCAGTGGGGGACCTGCATTGTTTATGAAGTTCTAGACCAGGATTACAGCAATTGACAAAGCTAGCAGGCTGCATCTACTGATTATTTTCATGCCATTTTTTCTTCTTTTCAATTAATCAATAGATCATCTGATTGACAAAAAAAGGCCAAAACAACACTATAAACACTGTGTTGCCAACAACTATAGACTTGTTGGCATTTTTGCTTTAGAAGTTATGTAAACATAACAAACAAAGTTTTAGTTTTGGTGAAATAGCATTGATATGAATGAGACTATGTTTGTCTGCTTGTTCAGTTTGTCTGAATGACCCATGCTAGCCTCTGATGCCTTTGTAATGACACGCTAGCACAATAATAACTGACTACTGCACTACACAAACATATGCAACACACACACACACACACACACACACACACACACACACACACACACACACACACACATTGCAGAATAAGTGCCTCGAGGCACAAATATCATCTGACCTAAACAAGCTGACAGCCATGTCTCCCTGCTCTGACAGTGATAAGTCTGATCATAATAACTACAGTAGGGCCCTATAATTACAGCAACAGCTACAGTGACAATGAAGATCCTCTAATAAGCCATTCTGACCTGTTACAGACCAAAAGTGGCAATTAACAAACACACATTCACAAACAAATCTGCACAGCCTAGTGGGCTCTCGTCACATTTCGGTCAAAACAGGGAGGAAAACGAGAAGTGAAAGAAGAACAAGAGAGGAGAGAGAGACAGATAAAGGGGGAGCTGTAGCAGGCCTTATCTTAACACTTCAACCTGTCATTGGTTTATATATATATATATATAGACTGGACGCCACTGCAGTGTTTCCAAATATGCCACAAACACGCACCCAGACAGTATGTCTGACTGGCAGGCTTATTACCCCGAACAAACTTTTTTGGTACCGTGCCCTTGTCCACATTACTCAGGCAGAAGATATGACCAGGCTGAAAATGAGCACGGCACAATGCCTTTCATTCTAACCGAGGGTGTCACATTATCGGGGTGAGGGATGAATGTGCTTGGCTGTCAGTCCTCGACATGAGCACAACTAGAGATGTGAAGTTGACCTATTTGTCGGGCCGCAGAGGTCATCCGGTATGAGGGCAACCTTGCTGCGTCATGAGACTTGTCACAGAGCGACAAGACAGGCCCTCGGTGAGCCTGATGTGCAACAACAGGAGCAACAATGGGCCTCGGTATCTTGTGGGAAATACCTTTTTTTTAAAGATATAAGATCTGACTTTTAAAGATTTGTTTTTTTTTTTGTTGCAATGATGTGATGCCCATCTGTCATTGTTTTTTCTGAACTGTTTGCACACCAAAAAAGAAAAAAAAAGAAGTGTTAGATATCAACAAGTGACAGACATCAAACATTTTGCATGGGGACATGCTCTCGTTCCTGCTAGGGGATGGGCTGCAGCATTCACATAAGCCTGCGCATTAGGTCACTGGGAAAGACTAACAACTGTCTGTTTGTTCCCATCACCAACTGCCTGTCTGTGTGTGTGCTCATCTGCTGCTCTCCACAAAATACAAAAAAGTGAATTAAGTCACTTTTTATTTTATTAAACCGCAACACAAATGCAATGCTGTTCAAACAGATACCTGCAAATGAAGAGGAGGGAGGGAGGTTACCTTCATCGAGCAGGCGCTCCAGATGCGTGAAGATGCCGCTGAAGTTGGGCAGGGAGCTCATCACCTTCCTGTCGTTCATCAGCTGCATTAGGTAGTCCGGGTTGGACTTGGGTCTCTCCTTCACCTCTGTCTCCCCGACCATGGCTTTAGCTTCTATGGTAAAGTGACCTCGCTGGTTGAGAAACGTGCGTGTATGGGGGTGAAAATCCACAAAAACACGCTCACGCTCCGAAAAAAAAGAAGAGTGAGATGCGCAAGGAGCCCAGGGGTTTCCACCGGCCGCGACCCGCTGACCGCCTCTCCGGCTAGCTAGTCTGAACTCAAATCTCAGTTCCGTTTAAATCGACTGTCTCTCTGTTAGCGTCTCGTCTGCGCAGCCCTCTCTTCTTCTTTTTCTTCTTCTTCTTCTTCTTCTTCTTCTTCTTCTTCTTCTTCTCCTTCTTCTCCTTCTTCTTCTTCTTCTTCTTCTTCTTCTTCTTCTTCTTCTCCTTCTTCTTCTTCTTCCCCCCTGGTGTCCGACTCTCTCTCCGGAGTTTGAAAAAGTTCCTTTTTTAGGGGTGTGTGTGGGAGAGAGAGAGAGAGAGAGAGAGAGAGAGAGAGAGAGAGAGAGAGAGAGAGAGAGAGGAGGGGGGAGGGAGAGAGAGAGAGTTTTGCTCTTTTTGACACTTCGCGCGACACTTGAACGGACTCAACGTGCTTCTTTAACGGCTAGCAAAACAAAAAAAATCTACCATCAATTGGTGTTCCTCCGGCTGCTCCGCTGCTGTCGGCCCGGTCTGTCGGAATTCTGCAGTGGGGATCGACTCCCTATCATATGATTACAGTACAGCGGCAGCACGAGTGGGCTGTCAGGAGCGCGCCGCGCGTGGCCGCTATCACAGGGGAGGAGGTTCGTGCTGTGCCCCTTTGAGCCCCGCCTATCTCTCACTCTCTCTCGCGCGCGCACAAGCACACATTATTATAACAATATAACAGCTCTATATAGGTATGCACACCTGTTGCTGTCCATGACCTGTGTGTGTGTGTGTGTGTGTGTGTGTGTGTGTGTGTGTGTGTGTGTGTGTGTGTGTGTGTGTGTGTGTGTGTGTGTGTGTGTTCTTTACTTGTGTATTTCCATTTTATGCAACTTTATTTACTACTTATTTACTACTAATTATCTACTACTAGGAAATATTGTGCTTTTTACTCTACTACTATTTGACAGCAGGCTAGTGACAGAGCAAGTATGGATGCCCTCTACTTCAGTAAAAGTACCAATGAAACGATGTAGAAATACAAGTAAGACTGATGCATTCAAAAGCATTGTCAGCAATTGATACTCAAGTATGAAAAGTAAGCATATGGTGAATGTGAAGGTAGTTTGAACTACATTAAATACAGGGAGTCTAGTAAGGGTGTTGGGCCCCTGCAAAGCGTCACCAAGTAAATGTGAAATAGGAGAGTGCTTTGATTCTGAAATAGTGTATACCTCTTGGGGCCTCTATATTATTATTATTATTATTATTATTATTATTATTATTATTATTATTATTGTTGTTGTGATCATTATTATTAATAATAAAATGAATCCCCCTGAAAAGGTTTTTGTAAGAGCGTACAGGCCTCAAAGGTGGTTAAGTACACTTGCTGATACTACTTCTGCAGTTTTAAGTTTAAAATGCAAGTCTTGCACTTGTGTCGAAGTTGATAATTTTATTGGAGTGAACGACAGCGACAATTCTTCGCCATGAAACTCCCCTCTCTCCCGTCCACACCTTCCACTTTCGGGCCTTTTGTTGAGGATCCTGAAATAATAAGGTGTGATGTGTTCGTCGGTGCTATCTGGGTGTTCTAGAGGCGAAACGTTATTGCTGAAGGAACAGTTAGGTGCTAGTGGCTAAACTTAGCTTGTTGTAAATCTCACACATGTGCGCACAAACACACACACACAGAGAGAGAGGCGAGACAACATGTGTACCATGCATGCCTTGACTTAAGCCTTTTGTCAGGCACCGCTTGCCTCCCACCTGGCTTCTCTCCTCTGTCCACTGTGTTTTTGCCTTGAAAGACGAAAGTTATGATTGAGGCTGGGTGGGATGCAGTGTGTGTGTGTGTCTCTCTGTGTGTGTGTGCGTGTGCGTGTGTGTGTGTGTGTGTGTGTGTGTGTGTGTGTGTGTGTGTGAGAGAGAGAGAGAGAGAGAGAGAGAGAAAGAGAGTGAGAGAGAGCAGCAGGAATTGTAACGGGACAGCAGCAGTGTTGGTAATGGCTGGTCAGCTGGTATGGCGAGTATTCAGGGCGGGGGCAGTGCATTGTCCTCTCATAGCTCCAACAATGCCCCTCTGAGCAGGCCACACATCTACCAGTCACGGGCCTCTCTCTCTGCCTCTGCTTTTCTTTCTGTCTGCCATATTTATTCAGCCCGTAGTGAAGTTTAGAGTGAGATGTGATACGTTAGTACCGTCCCTGACCTTTGGCTGAAACAACAAGGTCAACCTCGGTTAATATGAGAGCACATGTCAACACCAGGACATCACGTCTGTTCATTATCAGGTTGAATCAATAACAAATGCCTCAAATTTGAAATCGTTATATATATATATATATATATATATATATATATATATATATATATATATATATATATATATATATATATATATATATATATATATATATATCCCTGCAGCCTATTTATTCAAAATTAATAGCCCATTAATAACTCTGAAACAAAAGTTTAATTGATTGATAAATTGACAGCAATTTTGATTATCATTTATCAAACAAACAACAAAACAACTCCAAACATTGTCTGGTTTTAGCTTCTCAAATGTGAGGATTTTGCTGCTTTTCTCTGTTTTAAATGATTGTAGATTTAATATATATCAATTATTGTAAATGTAATGTTCATTGTTCAAGAGCTACAAATAGTTAATTCATCTATAGACTGAAAACTATTTTGACATTCGATTACTCATTGGTCATGCAAATATGACAAACTTTGTTCGAGTTCCAGCTTCTTAAATGTGATGATTTGTTGCTTTTCTCTGTCATTAATTGTTAAAAAACATAATATTTGGGGGATTTTTTGGTTTGTTTGAAACACAAAGCAAGTTTAGATTATTTAAGTCATCAATCGAGCAAAACTGTTACGTTAAATATCAATTTAAACGGAATATTTCAGAGTTTTGTAGTGTTGGCCAGACATAAGATGTTACTTTGGATTTGGGGAAACTGGAATGGACATTTTTCACTTTTAATATGACATTTTAAAGTTTGAACAGTTCATCTATGAAGGAAATAATGAGCAGAATACTTGAAAGTGAATAAACATTTTTTGCTGCTTCTGTGGTCATTTTTCACCCCTTTCTGACATCTTATACAACAAATGCTCATCAAAAATAATCAATGGATTTATATTTTTTGACAGTACTTGTTAGCTGCATTGTTTATATAATGTTTCAGCCAAACACAATTTTAGTATCTTCATTACATCAAACACGTTTTACATTTTTATAATCAAATATCTTTTGTTACAAAAAACTGCCAAAATGAAGATTTCTTGAAACAGGCCACCACTCTTTCCTGACATTTGAACTGATTAATCAGAAAACTAATCAACACATTAATCAATGATGAAAATACCATAAATCTCAAGCCTGAATCCATTTTGTTTTGTTTTTCCAAAAACGTTTGGAGGAAGGATTCTGCAGAATGTGAGGTAGGCCTACTCCCATCATCAGTTCCAGCTCAATGGCTCTCATTAAGGAGTTCACATGAGTGCATTTACTGCAGTTGCCTCACATGTGTTTCTTTTTAATTAGCAAGCTGGAGTAATACATTCTCTTCACCCTCAAGGTTTTACCAGCACTGGTGATGGCCCTCCTTTCACAATTATCACTGATGGAAACACACCCTCTTGTGGACTTTTAATGTAACTGAAACTTTTCAAATTGGGAGGCGAAAGTGTTTGAAGCATGACACGACTAAGAGGACATTTTGAGTCAAAATAAAACAAGTTTGAGGTGTTGGTGGTGAGGTCACAGATCACACTGTCACAGTAAAAAACGTGAATCAGCTGGAAACCTGACTACATGTGTCATGTTCGGAGATCTTTACTGGATTAGATTCACACTCAAATCAGCGAGATTTGATCAAATGTTATTATCCGTAGTCACCAACAGAGAGCAGCACAATACAGAATGTGGCTCAGGGATGCATTTCTTCAGTTTTTTGCCTGTAAGAATTGTTTGGAGTGAACATAAAAGGTTTTATTTGGTTTAATATGCATTTCAAAGCACACAGCAAAAACATGCTGCGTCAATCTAAAAGCAAGAGTTTGATTAGGCGTGAATTACATGTATTGTATATTAATATTATTATTTGTTTATTAATGAATTACATGTTGCTGTGTTCTATATTCCTTTACTCCATCTTGTTCATTTTGGGCATCTTTTTTTGGAGCAGTTAATGATCTGATTACTACTTCCACTACTACATTTTGAGGTGATATTTAATATCTTTGGGCTGTATTTGACTATTTTTTATTATTCTATTTGATATTATTTTACTGTTTACTTTATAGATTATGTTGAATATGTTGGATGCCCTTTGATCTCTTGTATCTGCGACGTGAATGCTGCAGCAGGACATCACCTGCTCACCTGGCCGAGGGGCTCATGCTAATCTAAAGCCGATTAGGCTTTATCTACTCAGTGCAGGTTATGTGCTTTGGTTCAACAAGAATACCGTGCAGAGTTGGCCTCTTTACCTTTCCTGCTGACTCTTCACAGCCCCCCACACCCGCTCTTTGCTGAACCACAATGGCTTCAATGTCATCTGCGTGTGAGGGGTTTGCAGATTATGGGGCTCTGAAGATGCATGTGTATAGTGGACTGGGAGAATGGATTCTGGATGGATAATGTCACTGTAACGCTTGCCACTGGGTGATCCTGTGTGATGTTGGGACTTTGAAAATGTATTAACTCTGAAAATAATGAGCATATTCTAGTCCTGCAATGTGTTAAGTGTCCTGAGATGTCCTTTTGTTGTGATATGACACTTTAAATAATTTATCAATATATGAGCTGAAAGGATAAAAGGATTTGTTTCTTGCATCCTCTAATGTCAACATTGATTTTAGAACTGATTTAAGGCCAAAAAACATTAGGTCTAATAATAAAACATAAAATAGGCAAAAACTCCAGAGATTCTAAAAGTCTAAAAGTGACATGTGCATGCATGCTATATTTTGTTGGTGAATGCGCCCGCCCGCCCCCCCCCCCCCCCTCCCCTCCGCCCCCATCAGACATGTGAAGAGTCATCCGATGTCCATGTGAAAGCAGTAATGCTATAATTGCCCTGATCCTGTTGTCTTAATCAGGAACCCTGCGGCCCTCACAGCATGCCCCGCCTCTTGATCTCAGGTTTGTGCGACTCAAGGTCGAGGCAATGCAGCGTCCTTATTTCACTGTCAAAATCACATCTCTAAAATCCTTTATTCGTTTTATACAATCGGCATGAGCATTTCTTCTACACAGATGCACAGAGCCAAAAAATACAATGGAAAAATTTACATAGATTTAAATAAAAGATTTAGCTTAATTACATAATTCCTTTTTTTTTTTTTAAAGTTACATTTTTTTGTCTTTATTTCTACACTATGTACAAAGACGGCAATCCAGTTGTTCGGATATATATACGTGTGTGTGTGTCAATATACAGATACTGAATACACCAAAGAGGATCTGAGATTACAGTACACGGGTCAGGAGCCAAGATTTAGCTGCCAATTTCCATCGTCCTCCACGGGTTTGGAGTTGGCCCTGCCTCTACAGGGCTCACATCCCACTTCCCATGCCTCACTCTTCGACCGTGTGATGCAACAATCATGCATAATTCATGCCGATTCATTCAATTCATATTTGGACTCCAGCTCAGGTGTTTATTCAGTCTTGATTGAGGACAAAGGTGGACTGGAGTATCAAAAGAGCTGAACAGGGGTGTAATCTGTTGCTTTGTCTATATACAGTATCAGCTACAAGCCAACGTACTATAGACAGGTCAACACAAATAAAACACTGTTTTTTTTTGGGCTGTAAATATTTTGTATCTGCACCTCTGGCTTCCATGAGAGGAAAGGGGGCCCGCCAAACTATCCGACAACAATACAACGGAAAAATTACATATTTACTTGTGCAAATCATCTGACATTAATCAATACATATCACATTTACTTGACTTTTTTTTAAAAGATCCAAACCCCACTGAGTGTCGGAAACCAGAACATTAAAATCTCTTGTTGGAGCAAAGCAAAGTTGGAGCAGGATTTGTTTGGTTGGGGGGGAAATCAAAATGAAAAACCATAATATAAGCCATCCTACACATTATCTCTCTCTATGTATGAATATACAGCTTATAATTATTGATGCAAGGAGTCCATTTAAAAAGGAGTTCACAGCCGAATGTGTGTGTGCAGAAGTGTCTACGTGATAAATGTTGGTAGCAAAAAACGTAGTGATCTCACGCGTTGCATTCCTCTCCTCTAGTGTGGGAGTGATGTCAATTTTATTTGCAGGAGGGGGTTTAGCTCAGCTCACCGTGGCAACCCCTGCCTCACCCCCTTCTTCCACCTTGCTGCCTTTGCCCATGGCCTTCATTTTGTCCATGATGTCAGTGAACGTCTCCTTCACCGTCTTCTCCAGGATCCAGCCCTCACTCTCGCTCTCCGGGTCCTCCGGGTTGGCCAGGGTGGACAGGGAGCTGTCGATGTACTGCAGGCCAACGGTCACTGCGACCTGCAGCAAAACCAGAACCCATATCAGACAAACCAGAAGCCTCAAACCCACAGAAGCATCTTCCTATGTCAGAAGAAGAAAACTCCAAATAATTAACTAAATGATGTTGTCATAGCCCAATGAATAAAAGGTAGATAGAAAATCTGTTCTATCATCATCATTTTAACTGAAAAAAGTTTGGTTTTATTAGAGCTGCAATGGCCGATTCTGCTTAATATGGAGTACATAAATTGGCAAATATTTGGATAATCAATGCCAAAATGTTTCTTTTTTTCAGATTCTCAAATATGAATACCGGTATGTGAATTTTACTGCTTTTTAATTGTCTTCAATGATAATTAAGTCAATGTGTTTGAACTTCATGTTGGTTGGCCATAACAAGAAACCTGATAACATCAGCATTTTTTATTCAAGAGAATTGTAATGGGCTTTGTTTTAACTACTTTCTGAGGCTTTTTAGACTAAACAATGAATCTACGAATCAAAAACATAATCACCAGATTAATTGATGCTGTCGCAGCTCAATTTCAAATACCATTTTTCATTAGTGCTATGTGACATAAAACAAAGTGATGGCACAAATTAAAAACAGAATTTATATGATTTGTGTGTTTTGTAAGTGGAGTGTGTCAAAAGTGTTGAAAGTGTCGAAACAAAAATATATAGAGTATATTCTTAAAGCAATTGTCACGAGAGATTTTACAAAGTAACTCTTGACTGATGACTTCAGATCAGATTGAGAGCTCAAGCTCCAGGAAGTGGGTCTGTCCATGTCGCCTCCCTCAGATTAACCCACTACTCCATCTCTGAGTCCTCCATCTGTGTCAGAGACGCTTGCGCAACTGTTCTTCGATCTGAGGTCCCTGCAACTATGCTGATCAGCTAAAACCAAGGTTTTTTTTAGGGCGAAGGGGTTCATCTGGTGGATTTTCCATCTCACTGGTGTTATGAACTGTCCGCTTGAGGTGGTACAGGCACTCACTGACTCTCCAGGATTTATCTGTGGCAATTACATTTGTGGACCTTAACAAATAACAACAGTAGTTGTTCCCCCTCAGGGGGGAAAGTTGACGAGAGGTGAGGTGCCATTTGGCGTCTATGGGATTATCATTTGGGTAGAAAGTAATTGAGATGCTGTAGGTAAGCTGTGCAGGTTTACCAAAAGGGGGTGCAGGGTTACCTGACAGTAGTTAAGAGGATAGAGTTGTTTGGGAAGATGTGGCATGTGTAGGGTGGAGTGTGAAAAGAAGGGACGGGGAGAGGAGGGAGGTGACGGGAGGGCAGATGTGCCAACTGGGTCAAGGATTTGTAAGCTCTTCACTTCGCTGCTTGCTACGAGCTCAAATTCCTCACCTGATTTCTTAACCAATGTTACTGAGCCCTCCCTGAATGTATTGGACAACAGCTGAGCAACTAAATCCAAGAAATCTGCTGAAGGAGGAACATTTCTCTGGGCTGACACTGAATCTCAGTTTGAGGCGCATAAGAACAAGATGACTTTGCGACACCGTGTATAGTCTGGAAGCCAAACATGATAATGAGGAAACTTGTAACATCCGGCAAATATCACACTGATAGTTGCCTTTACAGTCAAGTATCTAGCATGTATGTGACAAATTAAAAAATATTTGAATACTCACAACACATTTTAACAAGGTAATCCACCTTTTTAAAAACATAAAAAAGCACTGCATTGTTTTTTTCTTGTTTTTTTTTAAATCAAAGATTGGGACCTTAACGAGACATGCTTACCGGTCAGTCGCCTCTCTTGTACAATCTAAAAACACTAAGTGAAATATTGATTTGAATTCTGACTCAAATGTCAGAATTGATTTTAAAATGATTTTAGAAAAGGACATTTTCCAAACAAAAAGTGTTCTAGCAATACTGAAAAATACTATCTATCTATCTATCTATCTATCTATCTATCTATCTATCTATCTATCTATCTATCTATCTATCTATCTACCTATCTACCTATCTACCTACCTACCTACCTACCTACCTACCTACCTACCTACCTACCATCCATCCATCCATCCATCCATCCATCCCAGTATATTTCCGTTTTCAGCGTGAATGAATATCAGCTGACAGGAAGTAAACATGGACCCAAGCTGTTGCCCGGCAACACAATTGTCTTTGAAACACTTAACAGAACATGGCCGAGTCAGACTTTAAACTATAACCAAAAAAAAATCAATGTTTCACACGTGGCCCCAATCCACTTCCATAAAACGTTGTGTAGGCTAATTGAGTGTAGAATGGACTCATTGCTACCCCTTGTGACGGTTTGGGGGTAAAACACTCACTGCAGTTCTCACAATGAGGCCGTGCCAAAAAAAAAAAGTTTTTGGCTTTACAAGAGAAAACATTCAACCCCACCTTCAACAAAAGTGCAACACGATTTTTTTCACATAAAATAGATGAGGCCGTCCCGAGAAAGCTATGGGTAAAAACTTCTTTTTTTTAACTTAACAGTTTGAGGTGAGGTGATGATGATCATAGTTATGTAGCCTACCTCCAGCATCGTGACCAGCACCACCAGGGCTCCGATTGTGTTCATCATGCCGCCGTAGTAGGACAGCATGGCGTCGCGACAGCCGTGCTTCCACACGTTGAGCTCCTCCGTGTAGTGGTCGTAGCTGTAGTGGGCAGTGTTGTTGGTCATCTGGTACTGGATGCAGGGTCTGGGGGAGCCGGGGTTACAACAGCTGAAGGGGACTCCATCCATCAGGTACTGGCCATCCACGTTGCTTCCAATGCGGCTGAGGACGAGGCAGTGTAACGTTAACGTCACGCTATGGTGATTTGCAGATGAAAATGAGGTAAGATTAAAAGCCATTAACTACACTTGTATTATATGTGGGCAAAACTACTTGAAATATCTAGAACTTCTCTACCAAAGTAACTATAAGATTTGATGATTATTGTTGCAGAGCAGGGCTGCACGGTGGTGTAGTGGGTAGCACTCTCGCCTCATAGCAAGAGGGTCCTGGGTTCAATTCCCAGGTCGGCCCCGGGTTCCTTCTGTGGGGAGTGTGCATGTTCTCCCTGTGTAAGCGTGGGTTCTCTCTGGGTTCTCTGGCTTCCTCCCACAGTCCAAAGACATGCATGGGGATAGGTTAATTGGTGACTCTAAATTGCCCGTAGGTGTGAATGTGAGCGTGAATGGTTGTCTGTCTCTACATGTCAGCCCTGCGATAGACTGGCGTCCTGTCCAGGGTGTACCCTGCCTTCGACCAATGACAGCTGGGCGAAGCCAGCCCCCCCCGCGACCCTGAATACAGGATAAGCGGTAGACGATGGATGGATGGATGTTGCAGAGCATTGTGAATTAGTTACTGAATTAAATCAAATTCTGCTTTTTTTTAAAAAACTGTGTGAACTCTTTTTTATTCATTTTTGTGTGTTTAGCACCCGTCAGTCAAGGAACAGACAAAAAGAAAAGACTAATGCAGTAAAAAAATCGATTAATACGGATTATCTCTATTAGGCCACAGAGATCTACTCAAAAAGTACAATAAACGTATAAATCAAATTTTACTTCAATTTGATCAAACTGTGATTGATGGTAGCGGGTCAATGGGACACATAATTGGATCACGGAGACCTGAGAAGCTCAGATATTGATCAGTGATGTCTAGAAACGTTAGCACCTAACAACCCTAAACTAACGTTGCAGATACACTTTGGTTATAACTACATACAGGAAATAATACTACACTATATGATTAATTCTAGACACTGATTCTTGAAACCCTCTTTGACACATTTTACATTTAAACAGATTTTATACCAGGTTACAAAAAGTTACAAAAACAAGTTTGGTTGTGCAGTGTGTTGTCCCTGGCTTGTGTCCAGGGCCTCCGTTGATTGGACAGGACACTGATTCTTGAAGGACATGGGCACAGTAATCCTCGAGATTAAACACTGACCATGTGCCAACACTCAAAACTGTCCTTTTCACATTTTGTCCTCACAAATCTACCTGCCAATTGTTGTCCCAGAAAAAAAGAAAATCAGTGTCGATATCGACAGTTTGTCACAAAGAGGCAATGTGCGAGTGGACTGGAAAAATGTACTTGTAATCCCCCCCCTTGCTGCCTTATTGACCTTGCGTATCTTTTTCTGCAGCTAATCACCTCCTCAAGTCCCTCCTCATCTTTATCCATAAAACTGCCTAGTAACCCCCCCCCCCTCACTGGATGAAAGTGAATAACACACCAACCTACCTTCACCTCACATCCAATTATACTGAACTCTAACTCTGTGTAGACAACCCGTAAAAAAAGGAACCCTCATCTTGATATACCCAATGACGACCTCATGATTTCTCTCTCGCCTCACACACTGTATCACTGAATCTGTAGCATTCAAAAACACAGGGGATTTAGTTTGGAATCCTTACTCTTTGACTTCCTTGGCGCTGAAGTCCAGGTAGCGGTTGCTAACCCACTGAATCTCAAACCAATCTCTAAAGTTGTTGTTTCCACAGCAACGAAACTCCATCTGCATCAGGTCCAGGGTCCTCTTCATGTAGCAGCGTCCCGGCGTGTCCGTGTCCTTGTAGTACCGCATGCCATTCTTTAGCCCCTCGGCCAGGGTGAACTGCAGGGGGATCCGCATCAGGAAGCAGAGCAGGGCTGTGACAAGCAGCAGGCTGTTGAAGCCTATACAGACCAGCAAGAAGCTCTTCAATATGGGCTTCCACTTTAGGAACTTGGTAGGGTCCAGCGAGTCATAGCAGATTTTGCCCCCCAAGGCGTTGATGCCACAGGCTATTAGACCCATGATTATAAGCAGGTTGGGCAGGAAGTGGCTCTCGTTGTTGTCCATGAGTTCTGAGCGCTTTCGCAGCTCGATCTTGAAGAAAAGGCCCATGCTGAAGACCAGCACGCCAGCCATTACGGCGAACCAGTACATGAACCAAACCGTCTGGGCGAGCTTCACCCGCTTCTTCAGGTCAAACTTGACCAACATCAAAACCATCGTTCAACCTGTGGTGTGCCCTCGCCCCGTGAAAAAAAAGAGTCAATCTAGAACAGCCCGGAGCTCCAAGGCGTTCTTGTGTGCGGTTTCCCGGTCTCTTTGCTGTCAGGGTCTCCTCTGGTTGGTCCCACGAGACAGGAGAGTCAGCTCAGCCTGTAATCCATCCCACAGCAAAACAGCAAAGGCAAAGAGCCAGAGAAGGAAAAGTGTGGGAGTGTTATTTCTTCGAAGCTATCTCATCTCCCATTGTGACAGAAACTTAAAATTTAAAAAAAGACTTGAATTCCCCCCGGACTTTTACCAGTTTTTTTCCCTCTTTATCAGACAGGTGAGGCTAATCGTGATGTTGCGTTCTCCCGGAGAGGTGGAGGATTGCCGAGGATCCTCATGATTAAACTCAAAGTTGCAGTATACGTCATGCTAAACCCCTGTAAGCGGCCTGATCCAATTTGAAGAAATCCCTCTACACAAGATGAGCCTGATCGTAAGCCGCTGCCGGGGGCCCTAATTGGTTTGAGTGTTCACGTGGTCGTGGTCGCCTCAGTGGAACGCACCAGGAGCTGTGAAGGAAGGAGCTGACAAAACGTCACGTAAATGAAAGTGGTGCTAATAATGGAGCCTACTCATTGAGGGGTTAGGGGTCTGCAAGTTCAAAACACACCGGATGTCTTCACAAGTAACGCTGCTCAAGTAACCCATTCAGAGAAACAAAAGAGCTGTTAGCCATGAAATTGAGTGCATATGCGATTAATCTATAACAACACAAAAATACCCCAAAACTGAGACACATTGTTTGGATAAAACACAGCATCAAAACCTGCAATTTAGATAGTTATGGATCATGTCATCGTACAAGCGAAAAAACACATTTAAGTGCTCTCAATTATCTTATTGTCACTTGTTATCTTGGCAGGCAGGATTAAAGCCGCGTTTGGCACAAACACGAGCCAGATACGTATATGCTGACAAAAAGCCAAGCCTTTCCCTGAATGGCCTCAACTCCTGCAAACTTTACCGTGGCTGGACATGAAAGCTGCAGCGTTGCTTACTGCAACGTGTAAGGTAAATGGTTGCTCTTCCTGCCAAATGCTATTCTTGGTATTGAATGCACAGCCCCCTCTTTCATTGCAGCTTTCATCCAGTATTTTAAAGAGTTTTTATAACTGCATCCAAATCATTTTAAAAGCACATGGTTTGTTCCACGGTGTCTGTCTTCTATTTAATTGCAACTAACACGTTTCCTATATTGTTCACAATGACGCCTTAAGAGTGTAATTTTATTTTTGTTAAGGCTACATAAATGCACCAAATTCAAAATACCCTATAAAGACGTGACATTTTAAATGTTTACAGTTTTTTCAACAATTACTTATTACTCTTATGAAAACAATTTTTTACTTTGTCATTTGTTACCTCTTTAAACAGCAGCCTCTACTTATGAGTGATCAATTAACACATACATTAACTATTATAGTGTTATAATCCATTTTTAAATACATTTTATAATTGCTAAATAGGGAGGGTTGCCAAGTTGTCATATTTTGTTTCAGAAAAGGTAAAGGAGAATATTTAAATAGTCTTAACATAGCATTATATGGTATTGTAGGTTAGATTTTGCCATAGATCTGATTAAATAAGTTACACAAAATTGTATTTTTTTTTTTTAATTTTGTAGTGTCATTCGTGCTTTATATCAATATATTATTTTTGCAAGTAGGCTGTGTATATTAAACAGAAACATTTGCATCATAATGAATAGCACTCTTTATTTGCATCTCATTTCAATTGCAATTTTCCAAAGAACAGTTGCTTCATGTAAGTAAATGCTGGAAGGAAATACTTTTTCCTCCAAAAACCTAAGCCTTGTAGAGAGAAGTAGCAGTGCAATCAGTGGATGACATCTGTCAGCAACAAAACTTCATCAAGAGCTACTAAACTGATTTGTGAAATGACAGAAAAGATTATGTGTGTATTTGGGCTGAAAACTTTTAATTTGATGGTTTGACTGATGTGTTAATTGGCAAAGAACACCGTTTTATATTTTTAATTCTAAGAGTCCCAGCTGGTGTTCCTTTCTGCCTCTGGAATGACGGTCCAGTTAGGGGATGATGTTCCTACAGCAAGCCAGTTGAAGTCGTCCACCTGGTTCCAGTTGTTTCGGTTCTGGTCCAAGCCAGACACGGCGAAGTCCTCCTCCAGGGTGGGATAAGACCAGGAGAATGGGGCAAAGCTCACGCCATGGCAGTCCTCTATGATGGCTCGGCTGGTAACGTGCAGGTACACCTTTGTGTCCGTGGTGTGGTGGGTGCGTAGTTGCTGACAGGGCATGACCAGAGTACTGTTTCTACAGTGATCAACGAATACTGAACTAGACACGGGCCCACACAGGATCTCGCAGCCGTGGATGTGTTTCAAGTGCAGCGTACTAGGGGAACCAAACAGACGGACCTTGCAGTCGGTCAGGTGAGTCAACAATACGTCTTGTTTATGGATCTCCTCAGCCGTCTTTGTCAAGCACACACCGTCCATGTTGGAGAAGCCGCACTGCCCCGACGCGTCAGCTCCATACATCGCGGTGGTAACAACAGAATCCGCAGGTGCGCCGGCGTCAGGTGGTGGTGTTTGCGACACAGGCGCAGCGACTTGGTCCGTTGCCTTGGCTCGAGCTCGAAAGCCAAACTTCTTCCTGGGCAGAGCCTCCTCTCTGACCTCAGCGAGGGATGTGTGGAGATTTTGGAGAGCAGCCTGGGCTTGTTTCAGGTCGTACGGCTTCAGAAACAACATGCTGTCGTTCAGAAACTTCTGCAGCTGAGTCGTTTTGACCGTCGCCTCCTCCAGCCTCTCTGTTACAGTAGCTCGGTCCGCTCCGGAACAGCTGGACAGCAGCTCCTCGATGAACACCCGCTCCGTCTCGAACGTATTGGAGAAATACTTCGTATTTTCCTCCGCGACAGACTGGATCTCTTTGGCTTCCTTCCTCCCCTTTGCGTCCTCTACCCTTGCCTGCTGCCGCTTCTGAAGTCGCTCTTGCATCTTACCTGCGAGGCTTTCGCCGGCGAACCCAGTTTTCTGACTAACTTCGGGCATAGCATCCATGTTGTCGCAATGTCATTTGTTGCGGAAGTGAAACGCCAGAATTTCTTCTTCGTGACTATTTCTAGCCAAACGGCGCTATACCGTCACCTACTGGATTTTATGTATAACGGCAACAAATCACCTGGGCAATGATTGTAAACGCATATTAAATCTCTAACAAAATCTCAAATCCATTTAGGTTTAAGTAACCTACCTTTAATCCACCGAAATAAAATATTTTAGACAAAATGTATCCAGTGAATACGTTGTCAACTCTCGATAAGCATCAATAAGGCCATTCGCAGATTGTACAACATATTATTCCATGAAAAAAGCAATTTAAATAAGACAAAAGACAAAACATATTTTAAATAATCAAAAAAGACTAAAGTATGCTTACTTATGTGCATACATGGACAGGCATCAGAATATTATGAATAGTCAAAATGTTTTTTTTATGTGCTAGGTTATTCATAGATTTCTTTTAGTTTGTTTTTTAAAATGTCTTTTTACAGGTTCTGGGTAAATCATACATGTGTTATGTGTATTTGGGTTTTAAAAAATCGACCCAAATAAAATAATGTCCTAACCCTGTCTCCACAAAATAGAAAATGATCATTTCCCCATCATCCTTGACATGAACTCAGTAATCTTTTCAAGTTGCCTCTTTCCAATACTTAAAGTAAATACAATTTTATTTATTACACTACTTCATAATGTCATATTTGATATAACTTCACAATATGGTATTTATATACAGTGTGTCGGGGTCATATCACTGGGAGAAATATATAAAAATATATTCATATAATTAAAAAATAATTTAAAAAAGTAGGCCAAAGTGAGTGGGGGTTAAAGCCATATATTCAAAAACAAATAAACAAACAAACAAAACCCCCAAAGTGATTTGTATGAACTTTTAATTATGTCTGCGTATAAAATATGGGCCACCATTCCCTTACACAGTAACTGTGCATACCTGAGTAACGTCAATGACCAGATCAGAGGCCCGCCCTCTACCGTTGGTAATGATTAAGTCTAATTACATTAATCTGCCATTCATTAGGGCAATGAAACATTTTATTATAAAAATCATATTCATATAAAATGTGTCTAGTAATTAATGTTCTTTTGTTTTATTATTTTTATTTCTTTTTAGGGACTCGTATGCCACCGTTGTGGACTGATGATTTGGGTAGCCTTGTTCTGTGCACTACCCCAACAACCCGTGCGGCGATGGCGAGGAAACCCCGTTGACAAGGCACTGCTTTTTCATGACGGTGAGTTTCCCTTTGAGTGTATTATAATTTTTGTGATAAAAATTTCAAGGAAAAAACACACACAACCTCCTTCCTCCCTTCCTTCAGGGAGGGAAGAGAGTTTGAGCGGAGAGAAAAATCTATCCGAGACAGAACAGGGACAGTGAGAAAAATATATGAGTGGGAGAGGGAGAGGAGGAGGAGGAGAAGGAGGGGGGGAGCAAATTAAAAGTTGCCAAATGGAGATATTGGGTTTCAAGAGGAGTGAGACAGGAGTAAAGGCTTTGCCTCTTTGAGTCGTCTTTATGTTGTGCTAATCGGAGTATGACTCGACACGATTCGGTCCTCTGGTATTTTCGATGAATTCCGCCCGACGTTTTCAAAAACAGGCGTCGTCGACATCGCGGCTAGCTAACCCAGAACAGGGCCGTCGTTTATCGGTAAAATGTTTTGCGAAGCGTCCAGTCCGGAGACCAGAACCCGGGGACCCGCCGCAGAATCCACCCCTCCGATGGAAACGCGTCGGTTCGGTATATAGAGACAAATGTGACGTTTTTCATGCTGGCAGATGAGCCACATAAGGGGACAAATGAAAGCCTCCCCAACAGAGAAAGAAAGATCACGTCAGCGGCGATCAGCCACAGGCTGGACGACGAGCGGTTTTTTGTGCTGCATGAATGCGATTATCATTATGTCTATTCAGTCTATTTCTGGAAATAAAACTCGGAGGGTGTACATTAGCCGACTTATTAAACGAACGGCCATAACGGCACCAGTAGCGAGGGGGGGGGGGGCGTTAGCATGGTCGGCTTCGAAGCATGCATGCTAGGGCGGATTCAGACGAATTTAAGCTCGGAAATGTTTAAACTGTTCGAATTTAAAAGAAAGTTTTGGTTTTGTCGTTGACAAATTGGCGATAAATCGACAAAGCGAATTCATTTGACCCACGTAACGCTATTTTTTGTTTTCATAGCCATTTCACTTCTGTCGTGTTTGTAAGAAAATGACTGTCGAATTTCAGTTGAATACGAAGCGCTAATATCGTAACACGTTGGGATTAACCGTTTCCTTTGCTTGTTTTGTGATTGGATTGAGAAAAACGATTCCCGTGTTATTGTCATTCAAACGGTCCTCGCTTTGCAGTTTTTAGTGAAATAAAATGCGACTTAATCGTTCGGTTCCGTGTCATTTTTTGTAGTGGGACGGTCGCCATTGCTTCCTCATATTTGTATAGCATTGTGTCCACTTTTGCGCAACAAAATAGTCTCCGATAGTCGCATGTAACGAGAAAACGAAGTCCCTTTGTCGTGGGTATTAAAAGAAACACAAATATTCTCTTACTAACTACCGTTTGCAGTTTTGGTCAAATTCGTCGCGCATACGGCATAACATAGTTTCGTTTAGTACGGCAACCCTGCCTTTCTTTGTTCTCCCCGAACCCAAAGATGGAGGCTGAACGTGGCTGTTGTAAAGACAGCCCATGGGACGGTAACAGCCATTTTGTAATGTTGAAGCTGTAACGTCTCGCAGTTCGCACTCAGTGAACACAGCTACTGACCTGAACACAGTACAACACAACACATGGTTTAAAGACCCATTTGGTTCAAATGCTTGGTTACTGACTTAAAGGAATTTAAATTTTCTGACACAAAGCCCCTCACCATGAGCTCCATAACTTACTACATCAAAGTAGAAAATCATTTGACAGACATCCATTACTCTATTCTAGTGTTGACGGGCTCCCACCTTGTATAATGTAGCACCAAGACAGCTGTGAATCTTTGCTGGCTGACACAAGATAAAGCCAACACATCCTTTTAAATGCAGGAACTCAAAAACATGTGGTGTAGGGTGAGGTTATTTACACTCTTAATGGCAGTTTTCAGTCCGTGCAGACAACCAATGTGGGACAGCAGAGGAGGGTTATGGGTGGGAGTTTGATGAAGGCCATCCTACCCTTCACCTTAGTACAGATCTCCCAAAGCACTGAACATTTCTCCCACCCATCTCTTTCTTTAATCTCACCTGTCCCCCAACGCACCCTGCCTTTTCACACGTTAAGTTGTATAGTATTACTTAATTACAGTTTTCTCACCCTGCAGCCCGATGAACAAAGGTGTTAAATGACTGAATCCATGCTTCCTCCTGCAAAATCTGTGAGTGACATGTCCTTACTACTAACACCATGATACATATGCTGAGCCTGTAGAGGTCATGCACGGCTACTTCAGATTCAAACTAGTGATTGAGGTTTATTGTCTTGATTCATTGAGCATCAGTGATTTATGCAGTTACATGAATTATCTATCATTCTATGCTGATACCCCCCCCCCCCCCCCCCCCCCCCCATACTCTTTCAGGTGTCATGGATGATGAGGATGATCGCCATCTTCTGGATATTTTAGGGTAAAAAAAACGTTGCAAAACTGCCATTAACGTTATGAACAAAGCATCGATTTCTGAATCGATGCACCAAAATGTCTCTTCATCCTGCACTTCAGTGTAGCCACACATTTTTTATGTTCATTCATTAAGTTTTGCTTAATAAATAGTCAAGTAATATTACTCTGGTTTCCTCTTTGAACCCAAAGCCACAAGTCCCATTCACTTTTGTAACGTATTTTCTGTCACTACACTTTTCTTTTTTTTTTTAACTACACACAAGTGTTATGTTAATAGTCTTTTGTATGGCTTTTCAGAGATGTGGACGCATTGAATGACTATCTCCATGGCAGTAACAACAAGTCTGTGAGTGACTCTTTTCAGAATGTATCTGCAGTCAGTCCTGGCCAAGTTTGTCTCACTTTAATGCATAAATAATCTGCCAATTCTCTGTTAAAACTGTCTATTTTGCTCCTGCAGATTGAGGAGGATGATGTAACGAACGCAGTCTATGGGTCCGATGGATCCTTCTTTTCTAGTGACACGGTGAGTGCACCTGTGATCACCTTGACAACACACACAATTGAGTAACACCAGTATTGGGACTCACTCTGTGAGCTTTTATGAGCCAAATATAGTTGTTTGTGATCTAATATACATCATTTGGATGTTATTTTGTGAGGAGACAAAAAATGGTAAACTACACAATATAAAAAATGTTTACAGTGTAGTTGGCCTTTTTTGTACAGGTCATAAAAAAGACATACAAAGAAGGCTGTCATATATGCAGTTCACATGCTTCCTGCTCATTTTCTCTAAATGCTTCATTCAGGCTGGCTCCAACTCTGGCCTCAAGGATGGCTCTTCTACAATGGGTGAATTTGGCGACGATTCAACAGGGGCAGGCCTCCAACTTTCCAGCAGCCTCTCATTTATCGAGGATGAATTGGGGACTGGGAACTCCCCCGGAGGGGTGGATCCTGGGGGAGAGGATCAGCCCTTTGACATTCTACAGAAATCCCTCATGGAGGCCGACATTACGGAGCAGACGTTGGCCCAGGAGGCCTTACTAGACTCCCAACCTGCTCCCACTCTGGTGCAGGCTCCTGTTCCCTTCCCCTCCCAGCTGGTCTCTGGGGGCTATGGCGCGGGTGTGGGTGTGGTAACCACAGCGACAGCTGCATTCCCTACAGGCCAGTTCCTGCAAGGGGTGTCCCAACTGCCCAATGGCTCTGCCCAGCACATCCAGGTGTTGGGTTCCTTTGGGGCGGGTGGCGGTGTGATGACTCTTAGCAGCTTGGAGAGAACTCCTCAGCTTGTGCTGAGGCCGGGGGCACCTGTAGCTGCAGCGGGGACTGCAACAAGTGGGCAGATGTTCGCTCCCACCCAAGGGCAGGTGGGCCAAGTCAGCTTACCGTTCAAAAACATCCCCCTGCAAAACATAATCATCCAGCGGGGCCCGGGAGGGACCCAGACTCTTGTCAGACCTATCCAGCCTAAACCCCTTCAAGCTGGGGCTCAGACTGTCTACAGCCTCGGTCTTCAGTCCACCCCCACTACCATGTCTAATGTAGTTAACTCTAGCACCGCTTCTCCTGGGGGGCAGTACACTGCCAATGGCTCCATTGTAGTACAGCCGCCCCTGGAGCAGCAACAAGCGCAGGCCCAGACAAATATACCACCTGGACAGTTCTTGCTGCCCAGCTCGTTGGCACTCACTCCGGCCAGCACCATCCACAATGGCCCCGCTGACCCCAACTCAAACGCCCTAATTACCAGTCAGAACGCGGTGCAGATTGTTGCGGGGCAGAATTTCAAGGCATCATCCGGAGGCCATCTGATTTTGAATCAGGGAGTAGTCAGTCGGAGTCAGGTCGGAGGGGGTGTCACTCAAACATGGACCGGAGTCTCTTGTGCAAACCCCACCCCTGTGCAGGCGGCGTGCGCCCCTGGGCGGCTGACTCTGGTCGGCCCGGCGACAGCAGGGATCGGAGGTCAAAGCCAAGTGTCGGCTAGCCCCGTTCAGCGCCTCCTAGTGACTCAAACTCAGAATTGCACTTCTCTGTCCCCTTTAGCTGGTACTGTGACGCAGGAACAAGACTACAGACAGGTATTATTGCAAGTCGCCGGTGGTATCACATTAGTTTTCCTCTTCCAACAAAAGTATTAGCTGACTGACATCGCTTTTCTTTTAAATATTTCAGAATTCTTCATCACCTGCCCTCAGACAGGTGCAGCTCAGCAGCATCCACGGTAACAAGGCCTGACAATCATTTTTTTTGTCAACATCCAATTTATTTAAATTAAGTCTGCCACACTTAATGAGGTTGACTTGTTGTTTGTTTGATCTCTTTTTAGCCATGACAGCCATGACCCAAGATTCAAAGGTGAACTCCCAGGTATATCACTCATCCTACACCCTGTTTGTTCTGCAATCATGTACGTGGTGTATATTTAAGGTGGAATTTGCAGATAGGGACGGTATTTTTAAATTCATTATTTCCACTTTCATTATTTTTATCACTTTCTCTCTATAGGTCAGTGCTCAGAAGAGACCTGCCCTTCCGCCACTTACAAGAGGAGAAATGTGTGTTTTTTTTACTATTTAGATTTTTTTTTCATACGTTCAATGTTGTTGAGTGTTTGTATAGCTCGTCACTTATTCACTGACAGAGCTCTCTCTGTCCTGTCATCTCTGTAGGATTTTACAACAGTTGAGGAAGGATCATGCTGGAGTTCAAACCCTGGATCAGCGGCGATTCAATTCAGTCGATGACGCACTGCAAAGACTCCTCCCGTACCACGTGTTCCAGGGGGCTCCGCCCAGCGAGGAGGAGTTCTCACAGGGTACGGCCTTGGATTTATTAGCGTAGCCCTACATCTGCAGGAAACCTGAGCTTGGACGTGTAGCATGGTCATTCATGTATTTGGCGAATGTAAAATATTTGAAGTACCTGCATCCAAATAGATTATTTATTTCCCTTCTTCTTACAGTGGATGAAGAATTTGAGGTAGTTGCAACCCAAGTGCTGAAGCGGACCCACGCTATGGTAAACAAATACAGACGGCTGCTATTTGTAGAAGCTGAGGTAGGCACTAAAACGATCAAGCACACATTATTCATGTTAGGACACAAACAGAGCTAACAGGTTGCCTCTCCCTGCAGCGTTCTAGTCCTTCATCGGAAATGGTGATGATTGACAGGACCTTCAACCAAGAGGAGCGCAGCAACCTGACACAAGACAAACGTATGATACTAGTGGATCCAGGTAAACAAAACAAAAGGAAGAGTAACTTTCCTCACACAAAAAGCTCTTATTTAACTTTCCCCCCTCTTTTGTTTTCTAGACACATTTTTTGAAGACTTCTGTTGTGGGATGAAATCCAAACTTTTCCATGATCCCCTCCCCTCTCAAAAGTCATCCAGCTGTAGCTGGAACCAGTCAGACAGAGGCTCCACGGAGCCACCATACAGGACAGAGTCTCAGCCCGGGTACGGAGACCCGGGAGGGGGCGGAGCTGTAGGACCAGGTACGGCAGATAGACTCCACCCTCCACTCTTGGAAAACAAGAGTATCCTGGAACTGAAGAGATCCCAGCAACACTACGGGCCCAGCAGCTCCAGCAACAACAGCCTCACCGCTGCCAACAGTTATCCCCAAGGTAACCCCTCGCCCTTTGCAGCAATGTCAAGAGGACTGACACACTACCAGGCGTCTCACCACGTGTCCTCCCAGCCCATCCAGCCCCAGTACCCCGCTCCGCTCACCTCGCCCCCTCATGGTGACACAGACTCTGCTCTGGAGGCGGCAGTCAACAGCATCTTGGAATGTTAAGACTGTTATTACACCAATGTATGGTTTCTTTTGTGTGTGCGTGTGTACATTTTTCTAGTCAAAATCCTCAGTTGTAATATTTGTTGTATTCTCACCGTGTGAAGAGAGGTCAACTCTTCCTTCAGGTCTGTTATCTTTGTTATACCATCTCCGGCCATGTAGCATGTATTAAACTTGGTTTTTTTTTTTTTTTGGGAGGTTTGAGGCATGAAGAAGGAGTCAGAGACTCCATGGTGCCAAGTTGAATGCAGGCACTTAAAATTACCTAGCAACATCCGGGATTGTGTGCAATGCAATATACTCACAGATGGAATACATTTTGTTTTACTTAAACATTATTTTAAATGGGTAGGGTCCACAATTTCAGTTGCCTGAATATAACGGTCCCTCTCTTCAAACACACACCATTATTTCCCCCTCCCCCACTACCTATGCTGAAAAACAGGGACAAGGAGGGACAAAATGACAAACCTGTGCCTAATTCTAGGTTTTTATTTTGAAGTGTTTACAATGACAGATCTGTTGAGTTGATAATGTCAATGGACCCATTGATTGACAGTGCACACACATATGCTTTAGTATGAGGTGACGGAGTAGATTCATGGTTCAGACATGTAGATTTCCTTTAAAGGTGAGCTTGGCAGAGACACATTCACATAGACAAATTGCACTAAACGTACTGTTGCTTATTTCAGGAACTGTATGAACATGTGGATCTCGTTGATATCCTGCGTGCGCTAGGCTAAACACAATGTGAGTATTTGGAACAAAAACAAAATCTGTTCGCCTGCTTTCAGCTGCCTGCAACAAGGATAACCTCTGAGTCACATAGAATAGTCACCAGTGGAAACTAGTCACGTAGGCATACGTCATAGTGGAACTGGACTCCACAATGCTTTTTTTCTTGTGCTCAAGTCACATTTTCTTTGGCATTTTCTGTTTTTGTACCTTAAAGGTATGCAAGCCCCGACACAGACAGAGGACGAACACTCGATCTCAACCACTTTTTTTTTATCATTTCACATTGTTTGTGTCGAGGGAAGTTTAGTCCTCAGATTGAGGAATTTATGTTACAGTATGTTTGCTTTTTTTATTTCAATTTTTTTTTTCTTATCTTATTTTTAGAGATGACATTAAAAAAGATGACTGTTTTTTGTTTGTTGTGATGTCTTCCCCCCGGCTTTGTGAATATGACAACACCGTTTAAATTTAAATGATCCTGGAGGAACATTGATTGTACACACGTCAGCCTGCCTTCTGCATATAATTATGTATCGATCATATCCAGCTATCTATGCTTTACTACCATGACAGGTCAATCAATGTGCGTGTGTTGAACTGCACACACTGGTCTTTGACTGTTTTCATATGGTTCGGTTGTTTGATTGCCATACCCTTGACTTAATTCCCACAAGTTTGCTCGCTCCCCCAGGGTGTTTTTCTCACTTTCCAGAGTTTTCCAAGTATTGCCTCCTGTTTGCCTCTCAGCAGTGCAACCAAAACTCAAAAATGGGAGAGTTGCCTTGTCGAGAATCACCGTCAGATCTTAACTGCTTTGTGCTGGAAATTGACGGCGTTGTAGTGTATCCTCTGAAGTTGTGCTCCTAAAGCTCCCAACGTGTTGTGGTTTTGATTTTTTAAGTTAGTTTTTTATAGCCAAAAGTTACCTCCCTATAATATTTCATCGTGATAAAGAATTTATCTGATATATTGGCCATGTATTTCTGTTTTTGAAAGGACATTTTTGCAAATCTGCACTATAGTTTAAGCAAGAAAAAGGCCAAATCCAACACATGACCGAAGCCTAACTCAAGGTTTAATGCTGTTGGTGTTGATTCTGGATGGTGTCACTTTTCTCCTATAAATTGTGTCTGTGAAATATGCTTGCCAGTAGATTACAGGAGCAGACTGAACACATCCCCATCCATATCTCTGCCTCAACCCATGTAGACCTCTTGTCTACAGAGAAAAACTCTGACATGCAAGAATCACGTGAGATTTGTTATTTACCCCTTAAGTGGTTGTGGCACACCTCTATAGCACTTAAATCCACGAGCAAGTTAGTTGGGGATTTGAATAAAATAGGGATGTGACACATTGTATAATCCGGATGCATATCAGTGTCTGAGGGCCCGGTAGGAACATACTATGCTTTTTTTCACCCCCTTTTCCTTTTGCATTTTCATTCTTGATTTGTCTGTTTATTTGTGTTGTTTTGTACAAAAATGAAAAGTGAAACAAAAAATATTTATAATTTTTTATTGAGAAAAAATGAATGTAAAAAAGGAAAAGAAAACACCAGGAAATTATTTTTTATTTTGTTGACTAAGGAAAAATCATTATAAAAATACTGTAATTTCTTCATTTTTTTTGCTAATGTGTGTTCACTACAGCAGCAAAGAGAGTCGAGAATAAATTCATTTTGAATACGATGACAAACGGGTCCGGTCCAGATGAGAACCTCCTTCAGCGTCCCTCCATTACTATTCTGCGAGTGTTAACTTACTGGCACTTACAGGCTAAGCATGCATAATAACAGTATGTGACAGGAAGCATTTACGAAAGGAAAAAAACGTTTTGTAACCCTCCGCTACACATATATGTTTTTTCACGGATACTGAAGTTGGGACATTTAGATTTTTCCTGTTTCTCTACATCTGGGCTGCCAAAGTAAAGATTTGAATCGAGTTAAAAAAAAAATCTGTTAGTTCCCTTTTATCCTCTCATGGACCCCCAGTACCAATGCCTCTGCACAAAGGAGCTAAGAAAACTGCATAGCAAACATTTTACAGACAAACCCATTTGATTTTGGTAACACAACATTGACACCTAGTGGAGACACTGGGAAACAGTGAGCCACTGATGACAACAAAACGAACTAATTTGCCCTACTCAAACTAAAATAAGATACAGAACAAACTAGATAAAGGAAGACAAGTGAACAAGTAATTTAAAAGCAACATGGTAATTTATATAAGCTACAATGTCCTGAGACTTTCACATCAGATGTCCTGTTGTAAGAGGCCAAGTTTTTGGGAAATATGCTTTTTTTATACTCCGGTGACAGATACCATACTTCCCATAATAGATAGCTACAGCCTAGCTGAGTTCAGCATAAAGAGTGGGAAGAGCTAGTCTAAAAGGTAAAAATTATTTACCTCAGTCTTTGTCTGATTTTAATCAAATAAAATATAAAGTGCTTTTAAAAAAGTTGCTGGAAGGAGGATTTTATTACCATTTGTCAGAGCAAGGCTAGATTTCCCCCCTCAATTTCCAGTCTTTATGCTCAGATAAGGTTACCAGCTGCTGACTGTGGCTTCATATTTGTAGTGGTAGAAAAAACAGAATGGTCTGAGAGGGAAAATCCTGGTGACATGTTTGAATGTAGTGTAAAGCGCCTTGAGTAGTCGGAAAGAAAGTCGTGCTATATGAATGCAGGTCCATTTACCTTCTGGTTTAATTATAAACAACACCGACAGAATAGGTGCCTTTAGTCCAGAACACTCCCTCTGTCACAGCTGCCGGTTCCCTTATAGAGTCAGGCTTGACAGAACATCTTGACATTAGTGGTACTTCCTCCAGCGATCAGGCTCTGGGAAAAACACCCAGAGACATGCTCAGTTATCTCCAACTCTACACAGCCGTAACATAAAGCAAGCAAGAGTAATCCACACACTTACTGATATGAGGGTAACTCCAAATGTAGCCGAGCATGCAGTATCCTGCTAACAACATGCCCAGTCCGCCTACGCCACCTTTCTTCACGTCGATATACCTCCTGTAATACCACCGCCAGCCTAATGGGAACACAGCGAGTGGTGTGTTTTCTGAGTGACATTTATATATGAGTGTACAGTATGTATGTGTGTGAGGGATGTGTGTGTTGTTCACCTCTCTGCATCATGACCAACACGTCTTTTGGGCGACTAGGAGTTCTGCAGGTCAGCCACTCTGGCAACTCCCTCAGTCTCACCTGTCCAAGACTCCGCTGTGTCAGAGCGCCTACGAATTACGACACCGACATGAAGAATTGATGCACCGACACAGAGACTTCCCTAAGGCTGGCCTTTTCTATGCTAGTATTTTTCTTTTTGCCTCACCTTGAGGAAGACAGACAAGCATTTTTCCAAAACCTTTTTAATGTTCAACTAAAGAAACCCTAATCCTAATCAAGCCAACAAGAAATTTGCCTGAAAAAAGTAATTTAGTCATCAGAAATCACAGAGTAAGTTAACTAGATGATGAATCCGACCAGTTTTTGGCGATTAAGACACATTTCAGACGTTTTCAGTCATTTCAAGTGTTAAGGTCTCATTAGAACTGGGTGGTATGGAGAATAACAAATAACACACTATTTTCTCATATTGATTTTGCGATGATATTCTATGGTTGACCATTGGTGCTTTTATTGGTCGTTTCTGAAACAAATCCAGCTTTTTAAACCAGGAAAAGACAACACTCATGCCATATTACGACATCCACAAATATGAGTCTCATATGAAAATCCAGAGTCTGATACCCCCTTTGTACTGTTGCATACTGACCTTTAGCCACATCATCAGCATTGTTTTGTTTCCCGAGCTGCGACTTCAGCCCATCATCAGCTCTCAACGATTCTGCCCTCACCACCCGCAGAGGGCTGGAAAATGTTGATGGCGACATTGTGAGGAGTCCGGTCACCTTCAGCACCTCAGTCGTGCTGATGTTATGTAGAGGGGACTTGGTTTTGCTCACCGGAGACAATAACTGGTCAGAAAAGAGGGGAGCTGCAGGGGATGTTAGTACAGGCTGCTGCAGGGAGGTGAAGGATGCTTGTTGGGACTTCAAACCTTTGCTCCTAAGTGAATGTACCTCTGTATGTTGCGAACTGTTGCAGACCAGCTGGTCTGACAGAGTTTTAGTTGTTACCAAGCAACAACTAATGTCTGTGTTATTCCCCATCGGGAGACCAACTGGACTGATTTTGCTTCTTAAATAGTCAGTAGTTTCAATCTGGCTCAGGATGCTTGGCCTGATGGATTGACGGGTGGCATTAGCTCGGCCTAATGTGGCTTTAACATCCTGGAGGGTAATCATGGCCTGGTGACCATTTCCTGAATTGAAGAACATCTTATTCATAGGTGAATCCTCAACTTCCCTGTCGTCCACCCAGAAGTCTTCTCTGCAGGTATCTTTGGCTGTGGGGAGGGATTGTGCAACCTTCTTCGTCTTTGACACCTTCATTTTCGAGGAAACTCTGGGTTTGGTGTCTGTGGGCAGACAGGCAGGAAGGGCGTCGTCTTTTATCATGCTAGTGTTGGTCTCCGGCTCTACCGTGGAGCTCAGAGGTTCTGACACAAATGGAGTTAAACCTGAAGGCAGGTCTTCTGAGGCAGATCCGGTTTCCTCCAGTGATCCCTTAGAAACCTGTGAGGACTTTGCTGCTTCTATCAAAGCACGGAGGCTCTGCTTTTTGGGCTTTGAGAAGGTGGGAAGCAGAGGTGGTGGTGATGGGGGGGACTCCAGGGAAATGGTGGTGGGGGAGAGCATGTTGGCTGTCCTGATTTGTTCAGACAGCTTCTGTTTCTTCTTCTTAGTTGATGGTGGAGTTGACACAGAACTCAGGGATGATGTCTGTGTTCCTAATGATGACATCACAGACATTTTTGTACTATTGCTTGGTCGTGGACTAGCCGTTTCTGTCAGCGCCTGTGTCGACTTCGCTGCCGATTCAGAAAAGGCTGCAGCCGGCCGAGAAGATGATTTTGCCTGATTCGCTGTGACATCACGTTTGGTTGGAGGTGTTTTGGACCTGGCTGCTGCCTTGCAATGAGGCAGATGACTCTTCAGCCTTTTGTAGGTCTTCCCACAGGATGGGCACACCTCTGTGGGGGAGAACAGCGACAGTGTGTGGGTTAAAAAGAGTGCAGCATGCCAACAACACCCAACTAAGTTTCGATCTGGTCAATGTGTACAGTTATTTACATTATCGAAAAATCTTTTTCTTGATTATGCAATTGTTTTTGTCCATACAATGTGTTTCATTTGCTTAAAAATTATCTAAATGGGTTTCAGTTAATGAATCACACTTAATACTTACTTGCACATAAGTAAGTATTAAGTACTTGAGTAAATGTACTTTGTTACTTTCCACCACTGTTTTCAGCTCTAAATATGTACAAATATACATGTTGCTAAATATCACAAATATAAGAAGGGCTCTTGCAGTGTATATTATTTATTGCATGATGTATTTTGCTTTACTGTATGGGCAGAACTTTTGATTGAAGAAAATATACTTACAGTAGAGCATATTCTACTACAGATTCAATCACTCAACGGTGCTGCGTTCATGGCAACTCGGAGGACGGATATTTTACAACTAAAATTGCCAACTTCGGACCTCGAAGCGGTTCGGGTCCACAAGGCCAAACGTAAACAAAACATGGCTGACTGGCAAACTAATGTCTCTCTGACAAGTTCCACACGATTTTACTTCTTTTTTTTTAAGGCATTTTAATGTTATTCCGAATCACTTTTTTTTGTTTAAGCATAAGCATATAAAGATACCTTTCAGAGATGTTTACCATAACTGGCTACATAGAACATGGGGACACGTTTTAACATGAATTTACATGTAGAACACGTTTTGCTGATAGTGGTATGTGTAATTTTAATTCAATACAGGCTAATTTATTTGACGTTGCCCTTTAGTTGACGGTTGCATTGTGGTGTGACGTCAGAAAAGTGCTTCCTCGTTAAGTTTGGATAGGTCAAATGGATTAGCCCCTTGATATGCAGTTTGAGCAAGAACTCCGTACTTCACGTCGCGTTATATTGTACTTTCATAGGTTGTCGGAAAAGTATGAGTTCGAAGTTTTCTGGAATGCAGCATTAGTGTCAGTTCAAATACTACTACTTACCAGAGCTCATTTTGAACGTGCCTGTAAGAACAGCCACTTCAGGTGGAAGTGTGTTCCAAAAAGTTCTAACAGGAGGATTTTAACATAGTCAAGAAATAATATAAAGTGACATAAAGTATCGCACTCATTCACAGTGGTGTTAACTTTGAAAGACGTTCAGCTTCGTGGACGCATTTTCACATTCGGGAGTCGTCACTGTTGCCTTTACGGGAAAGGACCCCTTTCCTTTAGGTAGCGCGCCAGGAGCCTGAGTATAAACTATAACACATATCGCCAGATTATCTTTAAACTTCGGATATAGTTTAGTGGCTTTACTCAAAACAATATCGGTAAGAGGAGGGATATAACGGGGCTATCTGATACAGCGAGCTAATTAGATTCCGTTATGCTAATGTCTTCAGTGGGTGTGGTGCCTTGATAAAATCGAGAGCTTCTCTTCCGCCTACTTCCGGTTTCGCGTGAATCCATAAGAAACCACCATGTTTCTAAATGTAGTCCGTCAAAATGACCACTTTTTTGACATTGATATTTCTGTCAGGGGTAAATATGTGTTAAATACAGCAGGAACCACGCTTGACTTTTAATCTATTCATGATTAAAATTAGTAATTGGTGTGTACAATAAAATACAAAGAAATAGATTTCTATTTAATTTGAAGAAACTGATTATAGAGGGGATATGGTCTCAAACACTCAAAGGTAGTGATGGTGAGATGAAGCCTGATGAGGCATTGAACCACTTGAGCCAATTGGTTCGAGAAAGTTAATTTCTCGAAGCTTCATGTGCACACGAAACCACCTACTGGCCAAGTGTATAAACATGAGAGAGAGGTAGAGGACATTGCAGGAAACTGATCCTGGGCTGGCCGCGTCAAGGACGTTGAGCCTCGGTACATGGGGCGGCCTCCCCAACCACTGCGCCACCGGCCGCCCCAACCACTGCGCCACCGGCCGCCCCATGACGAAATAATTTATGTACATAATGTGATTATTTATGTACATAAATTATCACGTGTATAATACATTGTTTGAATGTATTCTGTGATGGTAATATCATCATTCTCCTAAATCTCTCTCTCTCCCTTAACTCTCCAAACTATCTCCGAACTATGTAAACGCTATCTAAACTCTAGTATCCAAACTCTAGTATCCAAACTCTTCAAACTATCCAAACTTTCAACTGATCGCAACTCTCCTTCAAAAACCCACATTTTGAATGGAGCCTGAGGGGTCTATTTAGCTGTAAAACCTCGCAGCAAAATCTGAACCACTTCCCGAAGCAATCACGTGGTACAGCCGGGCAGCGAGGCTTCGGACGTCATCATTTTTGGCTCCTCCCCTAAATGAAGCAAGCCTCGATACGCGCTTCGCGGAAACGCCCCCTTCATTACTCGACACACGCTTTGAAGCCTCGGCACATCTCGCACTACTCAAAAGGGAACCTTATACATATTTTTATTATTAAATAACAATTTAAAACATTTTACTCAATATATTTGACTGTCATATCTAAAATGTTGGCATGTTGATTGCTTTTTTAAAAAAATAGCAGTTAACAAAAAAATGTATACCAGTCTCCTTTTGGCCATTGTTAATCACAATTAAGCTAAATAGCCTACTATATTATACTACGTAAAGTAAAAGAGCCTTACTTCATTAGAAACATGTATTTTATTGATGGGGTTAGAGTGGCATGAAACTTGGCACAGGAATGGATTTCAAGAAGGTGACGAAACAAAAAATTACACAAAAATACATCTAAATAAAAAAAGGGACTCTTCATTGGAAAAGCAGTGATTTAAACACATTCAGAAATTGTGTGTGTGTGTGTGTGGGGGGGGGGGGGGTACTCCATTCTAAAACCATTTACATACATGGAGATAAACCTGAATAGTATTTACATGGCAACAGATTACAGTATGTACAAAGCTAGAACTAGAAGGGGGGGGGGGGGAATTTGGCATTGAAACAGAGCCTGGAAGTTGTTCTCCAACACAGATTGGCCCCCTACAGAAATCATTCACAAAAGTATTCAAAAGTGGCTTTTTTGTCTAGCCCTTTTTTCATGAAATTCAAAATAGCTTTTTTCTTAAAAGGTTACTCTAAATAGAACAAAGTGGCATGTAAAACAAACTTTCAAGGGGTTTTCAGACACCTGCAGTCACAACTCAGTAAGTTACAGCTTAAAAATATTGGTTACAGTATATTCAGACAATCTAGAGCACATCTCTGTACATTTATTAACAGACATTCATCATTTAGGCAAAGGGGGGAGGTCTGTCCCTTATGAGGCATCTAATCAGAGATGAACATAGGGGGGGGTCAATGTTCAGTGGTCCAAGCCTGGAGGATACAGTATCAAAGACAAACTAACTGTACTGAGGCCTGGCTGAGACACACCGGGCTTCCGCCCAGACGAAGAAGATTAAATTATTCAGTTAGTTCACCAACAACATCATCAGCATTGACGCTGGTTTTTGATTCAACCCTGAGGAAACAGTGGACTGCATGTTCACTTGCTGACATACCTACCTAATGTGCCATTGTAGTCCAAGAAGAAAAACTTGCATGGGAACTGGCATCTAAATGATCTGTTGAAGGCAGCTTAAAATTGTCTTTAATTCTATAGGAGGCACAGGCACAAATGCAGGATTCAAACAGTGATTAGGTCTACATAAGACATATGAAAAGGCATTATTAGGTTCAGTCTTGCAGGTGTGCCCTTTTCTTAATTTTTTCCACAGATGAGGTGCCAGTGCTGGAGCCATTTCCCATATAAAATATTGAATATTCTGACTAGTCCCTGCTCTTGCAAAAATACATGTCAGGCACTTTTTCAACAAAATGTGATGACTGGCATGGGAAGGAGGAGGAACAGGGCGAAAAGAAAAAAGAAAAGAAAAAAGAAACAAGGACAACTGTGCAATCTCCAGATCATCAGCAAGATGGCAAACTCTTCTACAGAGTACATGGGTTTAGAAACCACGTTCACAAAGCAGCACTGCAGGGTGACACTGAAATAATGGCGTGGATTTTGGACTAGATGAATTCAGTGCTTGGACAAAGAATGGCAAATCGACGTGGGCACCGCTGATCTTGGGTGTTTTGACCATCTAACTCTTTCGCTTGCATGTTATGTTGTTACATTTATTTATTTCTTAGTAAGTGGTGTATATGGTTTAAAGACCATGTGACCGGTTTGTAAAAAAAAAAAGAAAGAAAATGTTTTGCTGGTTACCACAGCCAGGCATTGGCGCTGGCACCTTGTGAGGTGAAAAAAGTAGCGAGTCTTGTGGTGTAAGGCAGCGCTCAGGCCAGAGGAGTGTGTCTCAAGATGAAGCGGCCAAGATCAGTTGCTATCCAACATCCAAACTGCCTGCTCTTATGACCACAGACGGGCTGCCCTACGGGCTCGTTCCCCTACCAAACCCTGAACTAATAAGAAGGCCAACTCTTCAAAGAGGAGGGTAAAAACTAATATAAAAACGGCTGGAGAAGAACGCTCAATCGGATTCTTCTGAGGCTGGTCTCTCCCAAGTCTTTGTCAGGAGCGAGGGCGGTGGTTTGTCCCCGTTCAGGTCCTCTATTTTCACAGGTCGACATGGGTCATTGGAGCATGAGCTGTTTGAGGTTGTCATGGAGGATGGTGTCCTTAACGTCCCGGAACACCAGCCTGATGTTCTCTGTGTTGATAGCCGTGGTGAAGTGGTGATACAGGGGCTTCTGGGTGGCGTCGCGTCTCTTGGCCCGGAAGCACTCCACCATGAACGCCTGGACGTCCGGCAGGTTGTGCTCCTGCCCAGTGTACTCGGAAAAGTAGTCCTTGAGCGGAACGCTCTTCACCTTCTCCTCCAGCAGGTCTGTCTTGTTTAGGAAGAGGATGATGGAAACGTTGACAAAGACGCGGTTGTTGACGATGGTCTCGAAGATGTTGAGCGACTCACGCAGCCGGTTGGTCTGTCTGTCCTCCATCAACACCTGTTAAACAGAACAGAGGGACTGTGTTCAATTACTGCTGCTAGTAATACCATTATTGTACTAGATGTATTTAAAGCTGTAATAACAAGAAATATAGTTGCAGGCATTCTGTACTTTAACATATTATAGGTTTATAAAATGAAAGTACATTGCTGATGTATCGTTATGAGTAAAAGTTGAATTGTTATTGGCTGTCCTTTGAAATCTATTATCTAGATCACGGTGCATATCGTTAATGAGACATTTAAATATACATGAAAAAACTGTTATCCTGTGTGTGTTTCTTGTGTTTCCCCAACCCTTTAACTAAGATATCCAATTGTGAATTTGGTCACTTTGCTCTCCTACTGTCAAGATGAACCACAGTATAATGATTCAGACTTATTCCCAATAAGCCTCTTACAGATTCATATCTGTAATTTAAAAAACATTAGCGTTTTTAAATGCATTATAGAGGGCAACCTGCTCGTTATTTTGAGGCAAAAGAGTCAGAGCGCATTTGTAGACACAGTAATGAGGACTTATCAAAAAGTCACCAAACATTATCTGCTAGAACACACCGACTAAATTTATCAGCCTATCACAAGTGTGTTTGTGCTTGCTCGTGTGCCAGAGGAAATTAGATGCCATGGCCGGCATTTGGCAGATTTTCTACCTGGTCATATTCAGAGGAGGAGACGAGGAAGAGGATGGAGGTGACCGAGTCGAAGCACTCGAACCAGCGCCTCCGCTCCGACCGCTGTCCTCCCACATCCACCATCTTGAAGGGAACATTCTTGATCTCAAAGTCATACTCGTGGATGCCCTTGGTGGGTTTACGAGCCAGCAGGATGTCCTGCTGCGTGGGAAGGTAATCCTTCGAGGAGAGATGTAAAAGCACCGTAAATTAATGTACAGAAGAACAATATGAGAAAAAAAAAATACAGTTAAGACAGACTGGACTTTTAGACAAAGGAGAAAAACTACACTACAACATGCCAACAAAAACATATTACAGCTAAAAGTAGAGAAAGTTTGTTCTACAATAAATGAGTAGACCAGTCATAATGGCATTACTTGAGGTCCTCGGGTTAGCTCTGAAATGGTGTCTACTGGGCAAAGAAATGCACTAATTGTGTCATCTTGTTTTAATCCAATATGTACCAATATTCAAACCAGACACGTTTCACGTGGGTGTTCACTTATGTTCACGATCTATAAAGAGATTAAACATTTATAATTTGAGGAAATCACAGCATTATTAGGAAACTTTTTTTTTTTGGTAAGATTTGAAAATGCAGTTTTATTCTTTATTCACAAAACAATCAGTCATACATATATATATATACACATATATATATATACATATACATATACACATATATATACATATACATATACATATATATACACATATATATATATATATATATATATATATATATATATATATATATATATATATATATATATACACACATATATATACATATATACACACATACAGTGGTGTGAAAAAGTATTTGCCCCCTTCCTGCTTTCTTCTTTTTTTGCATGTTTGTCACACTTAAATGTTTCAGATCATCAAACACATTTTAATATAAGGCAAGGACAACACAATTAAACACAAAATGCAGTTTTTAAATGAAGTTTTCTTTTATTGAGGGGAAAAGAAAATCCAAATGTACATTGCCCTATGTGAAAAAGTATTTGCCCCCTAAACCTAATAACTGGTTGGGCCACCCTTAGCAGCAGCAACAGCCATCAAGCGTTTGCGATAACTTGTAATGGGTCTTTGACAGCGCTGTGGAGGAATTTTGGCCCACTCCTCGTTGTAATTCAACCTTATTGGAGGGTTTTCGAGCATGAACCGCCTTTTTGAGGTCATGCCACAGCATCTCAATAGGATTCAGGTCAGGACTTTGACTAGGCCACTCCAAAGTCTTAATTTTGTTCTTCTTTAGCCATTCAGAGGTGGACTTGCTGGTGTGTTTTGGATCAGTATCCTGCTGCAGAACCCAAGTTCGCTTCAGCTTGAGGTCTCGAACAGATGGACGGACATTCTCCTTCAGGATTTGTTGGTAGACAGCAGAATTCATGGCTCCATTTATCACAGCAAGTCTTCCAGGCCCTGAAGCAGCAAAACAGCTCCATGCCATCACACTACCACCACCATATTTTACTGTTGGTATGATGTTCTTTTTCTGAAAAGCGGTGTTACTTTTACGCCAGATGTATTGGGACACACACCTTCCATAAAGTTCAACTTTTGTCTCGTCAGTCCACAAAGTATTCTCTCAAAAGTGTTGGGGATCAGCAAGATGTTTCCTGGCAAACATTAGACAAGCTTTAATATTTTTTTGGCTCAGCAGTGGTTTCCGTCTTGGAACTCGGCCATGTAGGCCATTTTTGCCCAGTGTCTTTCTTATGGTAGAGTCATGAACATTGACCTTAATTGATGCAAGCGAGGCCTGCAGTTCTTTTGATGTTGTTCTGGGGTCTTTTGTGACCTCTTGGATGAGTCGTCGCTGCACTCTTGGCGTCATTTTGGTTGGCCGGCCACTCCTGGGAAGGCTCATTACGGTGTCATGTATTCGCCATTTGTGGATTATGGCTCTCACTGTGGTTCTCTTGAGTCTCAAAGCTTTAGAAATGGCTTTATAACCTTTTCCAGACTGATAGATCTCAATTGCTTTCTTTCTCATTTGTTCCTGAATTTCTTTGGTTTTCACCATGATGTCTTGCTTTTGAGGAGCTTCACTTTGTCAGGCAGGTCCAATTTAAGTGAATTCTTGATTGGGAACTGGTGTGGCAGTGATCAGGCCTGGGGGTGGCTAGAGAAATTGAACTCAAGTGTGATAAACCTTAGTTAAGTTATGTTTTAACTGGAGGGGCAAATACTTTTTCACACAGGGCCATGAAGGTTTGGATTTTTTTCTCCCTTTATAATACAAACCTTCATTTAAAAACTGCATTTTGTGTTTACTTGAGTTATCCTTGACTTATATTAAAATTTGTTTGGTGATCTGAAACATTTAAGTGTGACAAACATGCAAAAAAAGAAGAAAGCAGGAAGGGGGCAAATACTTTTTCACACCACTGTATATATATATATACACATATATACACATATACATATACACACACACACACACACACACATATATAAAATACATTTGATCACAACAATCAGTGCTGGCAGAAACAACTTACCGGCTCGCCAAGCTTATCCAGATTGTCCAAGAAATACTTCACTGACTCACCCTGCGACAGGACAGAGAAGGAAGTTCTGTTAATTCTACAAATTATGAGATTCAGTCATTTAAAATCATAAAACAGCATTTTTGCTATTCTGGCATTCGACAGCATACATTTGTTGCTGTTGTAGATGTAGAGGCAGGCCAACACTCTCTTTAGCTACCACACACGCACAACTGTGTGCGCTGAGTAGGCTCCCAATAGCTGAAGCAGGATGCAGAGTATTTGGTATTGTAGTAGACGTGTTTATAAGTATGTCTTTGATGTACACAGAAGTGTGGCGAGCTCTGCATGCGAGTGTGTGCGTATGTGTGTGTACTGGTGTTTTTTCAAGACTGTTCTGATGCTGTTCGTGCACAATTAGTGCAAGCCCAGACACGAGGCTGCCAAGACTGTGATGCATTCCTTTATCTGTGTGTGTCCTGCTCTCAACATAAACCAAGAACTGACTGCACCATGGATTCTCCATGCCGTCTCTCCCGTGACCCGCAGTGTCTCCTGGTTAATTTGTTTTGCACGTATTTGTAAACTCTAATTTTATCAGCCATAGTAATTGTTTGGGTTGTATTTCTGAGTGCTAGCACCATCCATTTCCCCCCACTGTAAGCTTCTGTATTCACCTTTTGATCTAAAAAAAAAGAAAAAAAAAAAAAAAACTAACCTGACCTGAAAAACCTGTGTGTGTGTGTGTGTGTGTGTGTGCGTATATGTGTATGTGGGTGCGTGTATGTGTGTGTGTGTGTGTGTGTGTATATGTGTGTGCGTGTATGTGTGTGTGTGTGTATGCAAAGCAAAGATTACACAAGGGAGAAGTAAAATGGTGTTGTGCTATACTGAAGCCAAAAGACCAACTCGCTACCTTTCTGTGAAGCTCACTTGAATTCTGGTCACATTTCACATGAGATGAAAAGCTCAAAATATGGAATAGTCAAAACATTTAAAAAGCAGAAGGGAAACAAGCAGAGCAGACGTTCTGAGTTCTTTCTGGCCATTATAAAGCGCGAACCATGGTGTTCATACAAGCGAGCTGGAAAAGCAAAACTGAAACACAGGGTTACACTTCAAATGTCAATGTGACATTTGAAGTGTAACCTCACAACACTTGCAGGCAGATCGGTGTTTTACCGTCTTATTTGAAATATATGTTGCCTCACTGATAAACAAAACAAAACAATAAAGTGAGACAAGACAGTGAAATGTTCTGTGAACCTTTTTAGGACGTAAATTGCGCCAATTCACGTGTGTTGTCAATGATAATTAACAAGAGAGCCCGAGGGCACATGTGATCTGTGAAACAAATTGTGTCATTTTAAAAACACAATAGGTTGTACCTGCTGGCAGAAAAACAAATTAGACCCCCACCATTGAGAACCCCCAACTTAACAACTCTGCAGCTGCTGTGACTGTAACTTACCAATATGCGTTATTGTCAGGTAATACATATATAATATATGGTTATTGCAATATATTTACTAGTGAATGTTTTAACGGCATATTACTATAGTTATGAAATAAATCCATGTCATAACCATTTTAAGGAGTAAAATAATGATTCACCGGTTGAGGGAAAAGGTTACAACCTTTAAAAGTAGTCCAGGCGTCGCTCGCTGCATTCCTATGGATTTGATCTGGCGTATTTTTCTGATTAGGTATCTGACATGTGGGGGCTATTATCTTATTACATTTGCATGATTTTAAGAGAAGGCGATTGAATCAAATAGTACTAATCAGAAAAAAGCGGCATATCCTCCCTTTTGAGCATGAAAGTGATGACCAGCAGGTAGTTCTGCGTTTGTGATATGCATACACTGCCTTTAAATAAGGAATATCATTTCTTAAAACAAAAATATGTAAAATAATATATCATAAAAGTACATATATTATTATTTTCCTGATCAATAGATATTTTTGTATCTAGTATTAGTAATATGTTGTGCATTTTATTGTTTTTTGTTTACCCCAGTGTGTTGTTTTCTCTGTTGTGCCTGTGCACTTTATCTCACCGTGGGACGGGGGAAACGTTTCGGTTTCTTTTGTGTGGTACATGAAAGTAATTGACAAATAAAAAGTTGAAGTTGGAATTGCTCTGTTGTTTTAGACACAAACAAAACTAAGAAAATAATGGTTAGTTGCAGGCTAGCACTATATGCACACAGAATGTATATGTTTGCATGTGTCCTAGGTGTTACAATCTTTGCGTTTGTGCAAAAAGAACGCCGAGTAAGAGAGCCAAAGCATAAAGCTCTTTAACTACAGATCAACATTCCAGCTCTGATCGCTCTTATTCCCCGTTCTGTCTGCACAAAAAGCTCACAACCAACGCAAGCTGAGTGTGTGTGTGTGAGATGCAAAACAAAATGCCATTGAGAACAGTTGAGCCTTATGCAACGGACAGGAAAATGTTAATGTTCTGCTTGTGTCTCATTACTGAAAGCGTGTCCTTGATTCTCCCCTGAACTGCTGGATGATGTGTTAAGTTCATCGCATGACCAATTAAACAAGTGGAGTTTGTAAAAAAAAATAAAAAATACAATAACTAAAAATTTTAAAAAATCACAGCAGGCTGCAAAAGTAAGACTGGGCAAAATAAAGAGTATGGGAAGGTCCCAGCGAAGACACGTGAACGCAGTGGCGACTGCAGCTGTTATTCTGGGGGGAAAACATCCAAGTGTGCTCAAACATGTATGCTGACAGCCAAGACATAAGGAGCGGGGAGAGGTGTAAACAGGAAGCTTAGTCAATCACATGTCTGACCACTCAACAGACAGACGGCGAGAACCAGGGCTAGAATTACAGGGAGCGAGGAAAGGGATGATAAATTAAGAAGAAGTTTCACTTTCCATTTCCACTCGTTTCCCCACATTTCAACTCTTTCACTCTGACTTTTCAGAAGAAGCCCAAAAAATGAAGAGAGTTGTGTTCAAAACTTGGGCCGCCTCTATTTTTCAGTAAAGCTATCAGAGAAAACCTCTGTGTAAAGACGCCTTTACACAGAGATACTGCCATAATCACGAAAAGAAGACCCCTTAATATGACGGAATTGCACCGTTTATACTGATACTGTCGTGCACATTTACACGACTAGCAAAAGTGAAGTTGCTTTGCGTCGTGTACAGCATGTTGACATATAAAACGGCAAACTACAGGCTTTCTGTCTTCTTCGGATCAACGTTTAAAACCCCCGGTGGTGGGTCACGCACATAACATGTCTTTAAAATGTCCCTTCCGATCTCCCCCCGTTTCACCTCTGCTACAGGTATAGGCGTATCTAGCCCGTTGTAAGGGTGCTTTAGCACCGCTAAATTGAGTCCCAGCACCCCTAACAAAAATTGCATAAATAAATGCACTATAAAAATTATGTTTTTTAAACGCAAGTCCTTGTTTGACAAGCTTAAACATGGTCAAAAAACCATAGACAGTGTATGGTTTACTTTAAAATTATATTTTAACAACACAAATACAACAGACCCCCCCCCCCCTCCCAACACCATCATGGTATGGTATGATCCACTTTATCTCTCCCACCTGCCCCGACTGCCCCCCGAAGCCCCGCAGTAGCCGGCGTGAAGCGGTACAGTGTGTGTAGTTTCTGTCTGTCGTTCCAGTGAGTATCTCAAACAACGATGTGTTACACATTTCTTTTACCAATCCCAGATGTTCTATGTCCTATGTTTTTTTCATAGGAGTTAGCTAGCTGACTGTTTACCTCATTATCTTTTAATTTCAATACAATTTCATTTGTAGTACTTTGTAAATCAAGTGATGGCTCAGCATTAAACTAAGATTTACAGTCACAGTCATTTCCCCTTCCCCCAAAGTCTGATGTTCTTCATTCAGAAATATGGGACTGCTAGTTCAAAGTAACGTTAAAATGTACAGTTTTTGTTATAAAAAAATGGAAAATTTGGTGCTCAGCACCCCTAAAATGCTGATCCTAGAATCATCCCTGGTTACAGGTCTGAGACTACCCGAGACTCTGACACCCCATTCTGTCAAAGACAGGCATATGTCAATGGGAGCATTTACGTCCACCTACCAGCTGAAACTCCCTGCGGCGATCATATGCGTTCTGTATACCCGAGTCATCCCACAGGGCTTTGATGGCAGACAGGTACCGCAGGAAGACGGACGTCTCTAGCTGCCCGCTGGCCATCTTAGCTGACCGGGTGTCAAACGCCATCAGGCTGTCCCCATGCTTCTGGTTGCCCTGGTCACCCCAGGGGATGTGCAGCTTCTCCCTGGCATCCACCAACACACGCACACCTGGAGAGGAAGTGATGTATGCCCAGCGTGTTAAAAAACGAACTAGCAGGGTGCCAAACAAATACAACAGGTGTCCTACAAACCTGTCTGGTCTGATAAGAGCAGGATGTAAAAAAAAAACTAAAAATATTTCATAGGTATCACAATATAAACAGAAATCACAAATATTTATGCAGATAAAAGTGATGTTATTAACATGTAAAGGGGGTGGGCACAGTTACAGTAACACCTGATCTTCCTAATGCTACAAAAAAAAAAAAAAAATTTGTTGGGCAAATCATATTATGTATTACATTTTCAGACATTCAGAGAGGTATAAACTAACTTAACTGCATTTAAGGTGTTTTTTTTACTAAATTCTCTAATCTGCTAAACTGTCCTATGGTATTCAGAGAGCTCCCTGTATGTACAGAGTGGAAAAACAGGAACACCTTACAACACACTGGTGGGTTTACCCTCCATTAGCTACATCCCTGCGTTAGCAGTTGAGCAACAAAACTCGCCGATGGCTATCCGAAAGTGCTGGCGTGTGCGGCTGTGATCTACGTTTAAAACGGGTACACGGCTACGAAGTCTTTAAAATAAATAGAAACAGGGGGATACATTTCAAGGAGAAACGCGGTCCGTATGGGTGTGCCGACAGCAGATGTAGACTGTTTATGTGTGTCCTTTCGCCCAGCTGCCGCGGCTAACACTGATGTGGAAACTTTTCCATCCATTTTAAGCGCCTTTCTGTTAAAGGCAACGCAGTCTTATCTCCCGACGCACCCTCCACTGCGAGCAGCGAAGGCTTACCTTTGATAACGTTGCTGTAAATCGTGGCTCTGAAGTCCTCCCGGGCTTGCTGGTCGAAGTCCTGGCCATGGATGATCCGCATTTGTTTGAGGAAAGTCGACTTGCCGCTCTCGCCAGCGCCGAGCAGCAGGATCTTCACCAGCCGCTTCACGTACGTTTTCTCCCGCGAGAGACATCGGTCGATCTCCTTGGACTTTCGCAGCTGATCGACCTCCCCGCTGTTCAGCAGGCAGACGGGTAGACACACTTTTAACACGGACCTGGTCGGCAGGAAATCCGCCATGTTCGCACAAACTTCATCGATGCTAATTTGATGCGCGTTCGCGCGGGGCGCAGGCACCGGACCAAGCCCCTTCCCTAAACTCAGGAAGTAGCGTTGCTGACTGTTAACCATCAATCTCACGCCACTTTATCTGCCGTTTTACGTCTTATCGACTCACACAAACATATCATGATATCATCAAATATACCCACATGAGTTTTGTGTAGGGCGCAGGTACAGAACCATGAAGTTCAGGAGGGCTCGGCTGGGGAATAGCCTGATCCCCGCAGCCATGGCTGCCCTTAATAGCAGGCCCCGCTGATCTGTCTGTCCGCTCTTGTGGTGTCATGTAAAGTGTCTGTTGCTATTGTTGTTTATGTCATATATTGTTGGTGTGCATGTCGTGTCTGTTGTCGTCTGCGATGTGTAATGTACTGTCAAGTGAAGACAAATCTCCCTACGGGACAAATAAATCTAAATCTAAATATGTCAGTTGAAGAAGTATCATAGGTTATCATCAAAGCTAAACAAAGCTATCACACACTTTGCGATCGATCCCGCCGTTCTATGGACACGTGAAATAAAATTCTAACAATCTATATCGTGTTTAACTGAAATATAACAGTTCAATGTTACAGATTAACTTTTCAAACGCAAGATGTGGCTGATAACAGCTTGGCTGGTGCCACGCCGCCATCTGCTGGTTCAGTTGGGTAATAATAACAGGAGAAAAATACACCCCGCTCTGATTGGTGTATTCTCCTGCTTTCGCTGTGCTGCCTTTACATGCTGTTGGAATTATAAGAACTTGTACCTGAACGCGCTTCAAAAAGGACAATCAAATTGGAAATTCAGCTCGATCTTCTACAAGTAGCTCTTTTGTGAGACTTTGGGGTATTTGTTCGGTGACTGTCACAGAACAGCTGCCAATATTTGTTGAATACAGTGTTACATTTCTTTATTATTTTGGCCTTTTCCTTACTAACTGTATGCAGGCTAATTGATTGCTATTTTTTAACTTGCATAGTTGTTGTTTTAAAACGAATTTACGATAACATGCACTTGAATGATGGAAAGTGAGAATGTAACAGCATATTTAAAATTTCAAACCTTCCAACCTGCAGCTTTCCGGGGAACATTTGAAGGCAGCGTCGGTGCCTATCCTTGCACTTCCCCTCCAGCATCCCCCAAACGACACACACAGGAGACAGTGGCGTCCGATGTGTGTGTGTTTGTAGACAGGAGTCATCGGTGGACACCATGACCATTAGAAACACTCTCCGGGATCATGGACAGAGGTATCGACCACGGATGGCTTGTCTAAAGAAGGTAGGCTATCTTCTTCTTCTTCTTCTTCTTCTTCTTCTTTTTTACATCAGATGTGATGATCAAAGCCCTGCTCAGGCGTGTAGACAATACCTGTAGACGTACCTATAGATGTGTCACTTCAAATTAATTCTTCAATGCAATGCTCGGGTTGCAATGATCTGCTGGATTCCCATAATCACTGAATTAGCATTTGCTCTTATACACTGTCAGCCTAGATAAACCACTCTTCCCTACAGGTCCTCAGAGGAATCCCGGTGTATAGATCTATTTATGTTTGTGTAAAGCCCACGGGTAGGCCTACAATTTGCACTACACGATGAGATACTACAGATGACAAATAAGCCATGTTTCAGCTGTGCATTTGAATATGCAAATCTAAAGCCACAAATGACTGAAAAAAAATCATAAGAACCAAGCATTTAGAAAGACACATGACAGAAGTTGACATTGAAGCAACAAACATGTCATCCTGGTTTTTGGTGGGCGCTCCACCTGTCTGTTACACTAAATGTTGGACTGTGTTTTTGTTGGCAACCTTTTCACAGTGATAAGGTCATTCAGTTTAATAAGTGTTAAGCCTGGATCAGTATCAGTGCTTCCATCTACACCAGAGGAGTTAATCCAGGCACTCTGTGTGCTGCACAACAGCAGCCCGGCCATCCTGTGGCCAGAGTGCGGCTTGATTAATCATCTCACATTTCACATGCTATCCACTTCAGGACCCGGATATTCATCACAGCCAAGTGACTTTTGGCATTAGACAACAATGTGCCTGACATCATTGAGACAGGAAAAGGTCTTTCATTAGCAAATGATGTCTGTTGTGCCCAGATGTCCTGCTCTCTGGAGGAACGCTAACTCATTTTCAGGAGAACTTTGTGTTCTGGTCCATGAAAGTCCACTTTGGTCCTGCTCAGTCCGGTGCTCATAGCCTCTCCAGGATGACTTCAAAGCGAAAGCCACTTCAAACGGGCCCGGGGAGTCAGCTAGCTGCATACAAACACTCTCTCTCTGTCTCACACACACACACACAAAACCAAATTAAAGTACGGCGTGATTGCTTGCTTTCCAGTTCACACATGAACTGTGGGATGAACAAAAAACAACTGTTTAGAGAGCAGTGACTCACCGCAAAAAGCCTCCCACACAAGCCAAACAAGAGCCACAAGATCAGCGAGAAGCCCAGGGGGACAATTTCACTCAGAGATTTTCAAATATTTGAGAGGAAATCAGATCCCATTTTCCCCAAATCGTTTATTGAAAAGGGGAAAAAAAGGTTTACGTGGATGTTGTGCATGATGAAGATTCTGATAATGATCACAATCACTGTTGTGTCTGAGGCAGCGGAGCAGATTTTAATCCCTTAAAATCAATCATCTAACCTACAAATTATGTGAGCTGCCTTGGTTTTCACCTTCATTAAAAGGCAACCTGTTGTCAAAGCAACCTGTTGGCATGGTGACCCCTGCCCCCTTCAAGTCACAATCAGTTGTCATGGTAACCTCATCTTTGCCATATTCCTTTGCAGGCAGAAAAGGTGCTGCTAAAGATGCAGGACCCGAAAACAGGAGTCAAGTCGCAGCCTCAGAGACTGGTTATAACAACAATACCACACGCTAATACTGGTAAAGTGGCGAGACACACACGCACGCACACACACAGACACACACACACATATATATATATATATATATATACAGTATATATTACACTGCTGAATGCATGTATACAGTAGTACATATGTGATCAGCAGCTGGCCGAGTGATTGTACCTGCATAGTCTTGCTGCAGGATACCAGAGCTCCAGGCTCAAACTCGAGATCTACAGATTTTACCTCCATGACAACCCCCGACTTCTCCGCGTCGGGGAAAGGGAAAAAAGTAGGAGGTGGAGGAGGATGATTGAGCAGGCGAGAGGAATATAGCAAGTAACAGAAACAAGAAAACAACAGGGAGAAGGCAAGGACGAGGATGAGGATGAGGAAGACGAGAGGGGACCTAGACTTTTATGTCATCCATGGGCTTCGAATCCAGGCAGCTTAAAACAACAACGCTTCTCCTCCTCTCTTCTCTTCTTTCCTTCCTGTCCTTTCCTTGATACTTGCTGTACATCCTCCTCCACACAGCACACTTAGTTCGCTATCGGAGCTGCTTTCGTAAGCTGTGGCAAAGTGATGTACTTATTGTAAGTTGCTTTGGACAAAGCTTCTGCTAAATGACCTCAATGTGAATGTAAATGTAAATGGTGAACATTTTGACCTGTCATCTCCATCTTTCCCCCTCAGGTGAAGACATAATTGCCTGGATAGCAGACAGATTGCAAGTAGACACGCAAGGTGAGAGGTGGGGCAGCTGATGCTATTCCTATAGGTACATAAAACAGAGCGTGATGGTTGATTGTTAAATTCCCCGCTCGACTCTCCGTCTGTCGTCTTCAGAAGCGAGGAGATTTGGTTCCATGCTGGTTGCATTGGGATACATCTACCCTCTACAAGACCACAAACGCTTGGTGATGAAACCAGACGCCTCCCTCTATCGCTTCCAGGTAAACACATCCTCTTTCTTCTTTAGACACTTTTAAAAGTGATTTTAAAGCTGCCTTGTGGAGTTTATAACCACTAAATAACACTACGAACCAATGGTGCAGTTACACCAGAACAACAGTTAGACAACAATAGCTTGCAAAAACACACAAGGAAGTGACAATGCACACACACACACACACACACATATATATATATATATATATATATATATATATATATATATATATATATATATATATATATATATATATATATATATATACAAATCCTTATAAATAAAAGGCTTATGTGTTATATGTAAATTGTATTATTAGGAATGAAAGAAACTGTACACATTTGTTACACTGAAAGAATGAACCCTTTTGTTGAGAAAACTAACTTTTGTCTGTTTAAAATGAAACTGGGAACGTTTTAATTCAAACATGAACTTTCTAAAACGTATTATGTTATTATTATTTTGGTAGAATTATTCTAAGACTACATTATGCACCTTTATGAAATAATTTGACTACATTTAAATATGAATCCAGTTTGTCTCAGCAGCAAAGCCTGACATTTCGATATAATGTGTTACCACATTAGTCAACGTTTGTTGGCTTTAAATACTCAAATCATATTGACTTACGGAAGCTAACGAGGTAGCGACCGTGGTACCGAGATAATAAGACTCAATGCATTTTCCATTGCTGCTTTTCTAGGTGTCAGCACAAAGTAGCTTCTAAGGACATAATTACGGCTACAACGAATGATTATTTTCATTACTGATTAACCTGTTGATCATTTTGTTTGATTAATAGTTTGATTGTTAAGTCTTGTTTGACAGTTTTTCTTGGCGAATGACAAAAAAATGATGAACGAAGCGCTGCCTTTCTAAGGTTTTCAACTAACTTTTTGCACATTTCTGCATTAAAGAGTTTGCTCTCACTCACTATTTTATTTATGATATAAAACCTTATATTTGGTCCGCTTTTTGGTTTCCTTGGCTATAATAATTGAATCCTCCTTTGCTTCTGGTCTATAAAAAACACGATCACAATGACGCTTCTGCCTTTTCGTCCTGTACAGACGCCGTACTTCTGGCCCACACAGCAGTGGCCTGTCGAGGATACAGATTATGGTGAGTGTGACCGGACTAGTACACACAGCTCGAGTCCTGATGATACCCAACACTCACACGTTTCTGTTTCCTTATCCAAGCAATCTACCTGGCCAAAAGAAACATACGCAAGAAAGGAATCCTGGAGGTGCACGAGCAGGTGAGAACCAGACAGAAAGCAAACCGGAGCTATTCACGTTGTCTGCCGGCGTTGACCGAGGCGTTGTTTCATTTCCCCAGGAGCACTACAACCGTCTTCACAAGTGGATGAATCATAAATGGGATTTCATAGTGATGCAAGCTAAAGAACAGTACAGGTGAGAAGCCTAAAGACATCGGTTTTAAAGACCAACAAGAGTGTTAACGATGCTCTGTTTTTGAGTGCCATATTTAGGGCAGCAAAAGAGAGGAAGAAACCGGACCGTGTGGTGTTTGACTGCCAGGAGAGAGCCTACTGGGTGGTGCACAGGCATCCGGTGAGAACACACACACACACACACACACACACACACACACACACACACAGTTATCAGACACACAGGATACAGCTTCATGTATATATCAGCGGATTGCCAGTAGAGAGAGACATCTGAAAATAAATTCCACTGCACCTCTATACTTCCCCGGGTATCTCATTACCTCTACCCATGATGCCTCATTACCATTGCATGTCCAGCCAGAGAAAAAGGGCACAGCTGATTAATATTTCACATCACGTAGGAGAATGCGGTGCGGCAGCATGGCGGGTCTGACTTTTACCTTGAAGGACTTGGGTTGCCCACATTTCATTGGGTTTGTGATAATCCCATTGCCCACTAAAGCTAATATCAACTCAGCCTCAAGGGGAGACACCCCAGTGAATAGGGTAAACCAAGAGTTACCACCAAGAAACCTCCCTAGTTGATTACTAAGATTAAGACTAGAGATACACAAGATAGACAAGATTAAGATTATTTGGCCACTTACATTACACACTGTACACAGACTCATCCTTTATTCTGACAAGTCAAAGCCAGCTTTCTCTCCAAGATAATGTCTTAATCTTGAGACAAACTTATCCTGCTGGTAAATGTGGTTTCAAGTCAACACATGTCTGCTGAAAATGACTTGTATAAACTTGTTGTCTCAAACAGTCGGGCAAAAGTGTGTATAAAACAGCCATCTGCTTTAGTTCATGAGTCCTGTTGTTGTTGTGGTGTGTGTAGCCGGGGACAGTGAGCGCCATGGACTACGGACTGGATCGTTTAATAGATCCTAACGCAGACGAGGTAACAGGTGAGTCTCCGTGTGACCCGTGTGAACATAATTCCTGCCAATCAGCTTATACATATTCAATAAGAGGCTTTAATACACTGATCCAGGTGCAGTAGACAATGCTTTTCCTCCCTCACTGCTGTTTCTATCATTTCACTTTATCTTTCAGCTAAAGCTAAATCTTCTATTTTCTTCTCTTCTCTTCTGCAGGCATTTCCCATGTCTCTCTTTTTTCTCCTGACTTTTAAACTGGTTATGAACACACACACACACACACACACACACACACACACACAACCCCATGTTAGTTTTTGACACAATGCGTGCCCTACAGCCCATTCTTAAAAGTGACCATCACAACGCTTAACCCTTAATGGAACCTCAACTCATGTAACCTAACTCCAACCATTAAAGGGAAACTCCTCCCAGATCTGTTTCCAGGTCTGAGGAAGTGCTACTGCACATATGAAAAAAGGTTGTGTTGCTCCAGATGGAGAAGCCTGAAGTAAATTTGTTGTGATGACACTCGAGTAAGTTCAAAGACTACAAGCTTTTAAAAAAAACAAAAAAACAACAACAACTGGAGGTGTAGAGAGAAGTAAGCTTACCAGACATCTGTAACTGCTTTAACTTAACCCTCAAACCAAATCTTAAAGCTAGGGTTGGTCATGTTGAGAAACTTTTCAAAAATCCTCCAACTGAAAAACACATGAAAGTAGCAAGCAGCACCAGCTCCAAAAGTCGCTAAATCTAGCGAGAACTAAGCTTGGGCGGTAATACGGTAATACGGTATACCACGGGTCTTAAAAATAGCAACGGTATCAGTTTCAATACCGTCATTAAAAAAATGCAATGCACTTATATGAGAGAGAGAGAGAGAGATGGCGAGTCGCGCACCGAGTGACCTGGTCTCAAAGAAGAACACGACTTCTGCAGTTTGGCAGTATTTCGACACGTATGTTCGCCTTCTCCCACTAGTCACTTGAAATGATCCCGTACCTTGGACTTTCCTGATGACTTGCTCAACGTTAATTATCCTGTTTTTAATTTATCCTTTATGTCTCCAAGTTCCATGTTGCACTTTAGCGTAACTCCTTTATTCTTTGATTTAGCTGCACAGAGCGGAACCGTTGTGAATGATGCGTGCGCACTATGTGTAGCGTCTTTTTTTTTTTTTTTTTTTACTTTGTGTAACTTTGTACACATTTCTTACGTAGACCTACTCTGCTTAACATATAACCAATAATATTGAATGTTTATGCCTAGCCTTCTTCTCAGAATAGGGGAAAAGGCTAGGCATAAATGCAATGATAGAAAAAAAAAAACGATCGAACGAACACAAATGGGCCTTTAAACAAGCTTGTTTAAAGGTCCAGCCCGACCCAGCCCGAGGGAAGTGGGGGGAAATTCGGGTCGGGCCGGGTTCGGGTCGGGCTCAGGCAGAGAAGCTAAACTCTAATGAGTTTGGTGACGTCGTCTGAGCCTTACGTCATAATTTTTAATTAGTCACGGTAATCCCGTATACCGGGGTAAAATAGGGAGGTATCAAAATTTGGAGACCGCCCAACTCTAGCGAGAACAAAATGGCCAAGTTGACAGCTCATCCCTACAGGCCACCCCCAATGCCACTCCTTCCAAATGATCAGAATGAATACAGCCAACAGGGCTTCTTAGTATTCGCTGTTGTCAAGCTTGCAGCTTGTGCGACTCATAATGGCCGCGTTTCCCAGATTCGTTAAGAAGCTCTTAAGTGCTAAGATCGTCTTTGGAGCGCTCTTAAGAACGCTGTGAAAGAAGGATGTGTTTCCCAGAGTCGCTCTTAGCCTAAGAAGATCTTTCACTAAGAAGGAAACGTAAGATCGAGCTGACCCACTCTTAACAGCCTTCTTAGCGACGAAATGCTCAGTGATCAAGCCGCGTCAGGGAAATTTATATTCTCCAGTTTTCGAAATAATAAACAAACAATGCTCAATGTTGTAATGCGCTAAAAAAAAAAAAAAAAAAAACGTTTCATTGAATTACACGTTTAAGTTTTCCACACACATCTGCATATATGAGTTTATAGTACTACACATAAAAACACATCAACAACCCTGTGGCATTTCACAGATATCAAGGAAACAGATGTAATTGAACTCAGCTGAACCTCATCCAGAGAGGCTCCACCTGCTACTCTATATAAAGGCGTTGCCAAAGTCCGCGCGTGTGAGAAACCATGGCTGCAATACAGCACATTCTCGCTGCGAACCAACAGCGTCGCCGTGCGCGAAGCCAGACAGTTTATATAAATGCTTACGTGCGTCAGCACTTCTCGCCACTGGACGTGCTGTCAGACCGGGCTGTCCAGACAAAGTACCGGCTGCCCCGTGCGGAGATCCAACGGCTGATCACTTTGGTGTCTCCACACATCCAGAGAGCAACCCGCTGCAACTTTGCCCTCAGCCCTGAGGTGCAGCTCCTGGCTGCGCTGCGTTTTTATGCAGTGGGGAGCTTCCTGGAGGTGGTGGGGGACGGCACCGGCCTCAGCAAGGCATCGGTGTCACGGAGTGTGGCAGCTGTGACACCGATTCTCCTGCGCCATAAAGATGCCCACCACACGGGACGATGTCCGCCAGGTCCACCAAGGGTTCCACGCAGTGGCTGGGATCCCCCGGGTGATCGGTGTGGTGGATGGCACCCTCATTCCATTCTCACATGTGTGTGCCTATATCCACGGGGGTATATATGCGCTAATGGGCTTGATTACTACTTGGATACAGCTGTTGGTACAAACACACACACACACACACACACACACACACACACACACACACACACACACACACACACAATACATGCGTAGCCTAATTGCACCTGTGTGAGGCGACCACGGGGCGCTGTGTGTGACTTATGTGACATTGATTCAGTTTCAGCACCACCGCGGTGGACAGCTCCCACTAAGAGCTTCTTAAGAAGCTTCTTTGGCTTGATCTTAGCCGAACCCTTCTTAAGAGCCTTCTTAAGTCCTTAAGAACGATCGAATCTGGGAAACGCGGCCAATGACTGCTCTGGTTTTTTGCAGCCCTTCAACAGCCACGGTCTCATTTATTTAAGATTTAGTTTCCCCTTTATGCCATAATAAAAACATTTTTGTCCATAACTCATGAATTATTATGTTAGTTATGTCAACTTCACACAAATGTTGAGGATAAAACGATGAAGTGATTTTGGACAGACGTGAGTGTAAATTGTAGCTTTTGATTAATTGATTGCTTTCAGGATCTAATAATTTCAACAAATATAAAAAGACCATATTTTTGGAAGAAGATGACCAACCCTTGCTTTAACCCTAAAAAGCCCTTTTGATGGTGTAAGTAAAAGTTTAAACCTCACAATGGTCCTTAAAAGACAGTAAAAGACCATGAAAGACTATATCAGTCTGTATTGTAACATTTCATATATTTCCTTCCCCAGGCCAGAACGCCTGACTTCTACGAGAGAATTGTGAGTGAGGCGCGGCCTGTTTCACCTAAACTAACAGTTGTATCAACTATTAGTGACGGGTCACATTTTTATAGCTGTTATCTCTCTTCTGCCTCCCCGTAGATGATCTTCACCCAGCAGTCCATCATGAGGCCCAGAGTGAAGTCGTCGGTGTCCATTGGCGCGTAAGCTTAATCCATCACATTCCCCAGTCTGCTCGTATCTGTGACAAACCAGTCACTTTGAATCGGTTGCATCGTGTCACTTACGTCTGAAAATAGCATCTCCACTGACCGACCTGCCACTGCAGGACAGGTGAAAGTCATACAGACAGGATGCCGATACAGTGACTGCAGATCCGGTGACTTGTTATCATGTTATCAGCATGTGACGAGCAATTTGTAAATCAATTAGTATGAAATTGGAGATGAATACACACACAGTGACGATCGTGGATACTTTGTGTAATGTTTCTGCATCTTTATAAGATATTTAACTAAATTGTAGTAAACTCACATAAGGTGGATAAATTATATGGAGTCGAATCTTCGAATATTACAGGTATTCAATTCTTCCTCCCTGTTTTTTTGTAGATTGGTGAAGTACTGCGCCACCTACAACAGCCACGACCCTTTCCTCTCCAAGTGTCTTCCCAGCAACCCCTGGCTCACCGATGATGTCACGTACTGGACCTTGAACATGTCCTAGTGAGTCAGCTGGGGACGACGACATCAACATTTCTATTCTGAGTTATTTAGAAATAACGTGTACGTTATTTGTGTGTGTGACAGTGTGGAAATACCAACTAAAATGCGGGTGGAGAGGTGGACATTCAGCTTCGCAGAACTGCTCTCAGACCCTCGAGGACGAGACGATTTCAGACTCTTTCTGAAGAAGGAATTCAGCGGTACAATGGTGTTTTTGAGATGAAATAAGCAGAACAGCACTTTCCTGCACTTTAGGTTATTTTTTGGTCACACAATGTCAATATTTTAGTTCTATTCTCGACCGTTTTAGGTGAGAACCTGGCGTTCTGGGAGGGCTGCGAAGATCTGAAGTGGGGTGAAGCTGCGACAATAAGAGAGAAAGCCGAGCACATCTACAAGTAATATCGTATTTGATTCTCTGTTCAGAATATATAACTCTTCTCTGAAGGAAGCAACTATTTTGAAAAAACGATTTCAGTGAATTGTCAAGCCATACATTCTCTGGTTACAGTTTCTCCAACATGAGGATTTTTCTCTGTTTTTGTGCAGGACGTTCCTGGCACGTGGCGCACCACGCTGGATCAACATCGACGGAAAGACGATGGAGATCACGGTGAAGAGCCTGAAGCACCCACACAGATACGTCCTGGATGCAGCGCAAACACATATCTACATGCTCATGAAGAAGGTCAGTAAATGCACCAACAAGTGGGGCTTTGAGCACTGTATCATAGTAGTGTTATGGTCCCCCACAGGCTTCTCCTTTCCATCATCTAACAAAGCACTGATTCATGTGTGTGTCTATTCTGCAGGACTCATACGGGCGATACCAGAAATCTCCGGTGTTTAAGGATACGACGAAGAAGGCCATCTGTCCCGAGGAGCACCGTTTCAGGCACGTTAATTACACATTTTTACATTTCATTAACTTTCTCTGGCTGATATTAGTTTCCCTGTTGCTTCCTGAAACGACAACATCCATCACTCTCCAAAACTTAATTTTCTTATCACCCTCTCCATCCCAGTGATGCCCAGTTGGAGCAGAATGCGAAGAAGAGGCGGCCCAGTCTCAGTCCCATCATCCTCCGGCAGATGGAGCGGGAGCAGAGGGCCAAGATGGCTGCGAATGTTGACATTACGCAGGTCATGAGCAAACTCAGCCAGCAGGGCAAGGAGGCGCCCCCTCCTCCTCGTCCTCCACCCCCTAAGAAATGAACATAAACAATGTGATGTTCAGTGATTTTATTGAATTATTTAGTGGACATTTAAATAGATGCTACAGTTTGTTTCTTAATGACAAGGTTTACATTTTAATGCAGTTTTAAAGCTGCCATAGTCAATCCTTTTTAGAATATCAATGGATACAATATCTGTGTTTAATGTGAAATTGATGAGCTTATAGAGAATTACAAACTCACTGCAGTTCTCTTGAACTTTAGGGAGCTTTATTGCATCTTATGGCTACAACCCGCTTTATTTTTTGGTTCATTCTTACAGCGGGTCAACTAAAAATACACTGTACGCTACCTGTTCAGCACCAACCAACAGAAAGACAAAGTTGGAGACTAGCAGCTAAAGAGAAACTTGGTAGAGACCAAAAACCGTGATAGAACGAGATGAATATTGAAGTTACGTTCAGAAACACAACTCCAAATGAAAGCTAGTGTTGCTTTCTAAATAAGCAACTTGTTTGCTAACAAGTTGGTCATAGCAACATAAAAAGGTGTCAATGTCGTGTTCGGCATGTTCCCGTCGTGCCATAAGGAGGCGAGAGACAGACACATCCATGCAAATATCCAAGAATCACATCACTCTATTTTCAATGTTACGTTTATTGGAAAGAAAACTCTTAATTTGTGGTTGTTTTCGGCATCAAAATGCCACAAAAATAGATCTTCATTTTCCAACCCGGCCCTGCAAACCGCCAGCACGCTGATGTGTTTTCTCAGTGCTGCAGAGAGTTGATTTCATAAAAAAAAAGGAAATGCAGTTATTGGGAATGGTTTATGTGCAATACTGAATGTTGAAGCCAGTGTTAAAATGCTCATACACTGTAGTCACGACTGACTAACAAAGACAGCCTTGTTGGGACGTCTGTCACCATGTGTCACATTTCTGTCCATGAAAGCTGCGACTGTTGTCTGTCATGTGGGGTTTCCCATAATGCACTGTGTTATGTCAATCTTCACCCATATGGTCGTCTGCATTTTACTGTATGTTTTATTTTTCATCAGTCATGAGCCAATAAAACCATCACAATCCACCTCATTTTGTCTGTTTGTCATTCATTCACTGTTTGATCGTCATGTTCATTGAAGCCTAATATGCGTTATGAGTATGTTTCTAATACACCATTGCTTATAAAATCGCTCTGTCGTTGAACTAAGTACAACATTAGAAATTAAATGAAAGTGCTGAATGTCCAAACTGCATGTCTTTTCTTTTCTATCTGACTTGTGTCTGTTGCCCTTTCACAGTTGTGCCGCTTCACCACCCCCGTGCCCCACCTCGCCGTCTACTCTGGCCTGACTGACTTCCCCGCCGCCAACGCCAACGCCTCGCCCTCCCTCCCCTTCCTGGCCCACACCCCGGCCTGTCCGTCCCCCATCAGCGTGGCTTTGGACAGCATCTCGGCCTCTGAGCGGCGGCTGGAGGCCGGTGAAGGGGAAGGGGAGGGGAACCCTGGTGCTCAAGCCCCGGCAGGTGGATATGGGTCCAAGTCCCGCGTGGCTCTGTCCCTGCGTCGTCTGCTGAAGCGCGGCTGCACCTCCGCCTCCATGTTCGCCAGCTTGTCGCCCAAATGCCACGCAGGTGTCGGGATGAGCAGTCGCATTCAGCCAATCAGCCCGGATCAACCTAGTCAGGCTCCACCTAGACGGATTGGCAAGTGAGTTTCGGTCCTCTTGCTGACTGTGCAGTCTTTAAATGTGACGATCTGATTGAGAGTGAAACATTAGGCGCGTTTCCAATCTTTTTTAAAAATGTTTTAACTTTATTAATAATTATTATACATATCAAAAACTGTCGAGCCAGGGGAAGAGAGAAAATAAATAAAGGTATAAATATACAAAGAGAGAGAAAGAGGAAAAAACAAACATATTAATTAAATAAAAACTTATGCAAAATAGAGTTTGTTTTTAAAACCTTTGGTAATTGAAGTCCATTGATGTCGGTGCTGTATTATAAGTTCCTGCAAAAAAAGTGTAAAATTTGGTTTGCTGTTAGTCCATTTCTTTTTATGTATGTGAAATTTACCTAAATATAAAACAAGAAACAAGAAACAAAAAATAAAATCATTTTCCATTTTGTTATCCATCCATCCATTTTCTACCGCTTATCCTGTATTCAGGGCCAGGGGGGGCTGGAGCCGATCCCAGCTCCATTTTGTTATTTTCAAAGTAAAACAAAATGTCCTTTTCATGTAGTTCTAGTGAATGTCCAGTTTTGTTTTTAATAAACTTTTGTACATTTAACAAAAACATTTGACAATATAAACAATGAAAAAATAAACGTGTTATAGATTCATCAAACAAACCACAGAAATCACATGAATACTTAATATTAAGTTTAAATCTTTCTAATGTTTTTTTTGCTGGATATATTTTATGTATAATTTTGTAAGAGACTTCCTTGTTATTCAGACAAAATGTATTACTAATCAACCACATTTTTTTCCAATTCACATCTTTATAAAGAGATTTCCAAAAAAAAAAATAGCAGAAGGAATAGGTACATTTATCAAAAGGTTCCTGATGTATTTATTTGTACATTTGTGAGTTGTGATATCAACATTCCCCAGAAAAATATTGTTTATAGGAGCTGTCCTATAATGATCAGTTGTATAACCAAAAAGAAGTTGCAACACATTCCTGGGGATAGCATTAAAGATTACATCATATTCTTTTGACGTAACTTCTATGCTAAATTTAGAAATAAATTCTTCATAAAGTAATAACTGACCATCAGTTTTCATGAGTTGTTAAACTAAAAAAATACCATTATTTATCCAGTTTTTGTTATACAAAGATCTTTTTTTATATTGAATACTCCTGTTGTTCCAAATGTAATAGTTTGTAGGTGAAAAACTGTGTTTGTACAGCATGTTCCAAGCCAGCAAGGCTTGCTTGTGAAAATTAGCTAACTTCACAGGTAATTTATCAGGGTTATAATCACATTTTAGCAAGAATTTGAGACCTCCAATTGAATTAAAAATGAATTTAGGGAAAGCATTCCAAATATTATCATCTTCATTAATTCATTTTGTTAGCCATTTAATTTTAAAAGTATTATTTAATGTTTCAAAACATAGGACTTCCAGGCCTCCATTTTGTGCGTTTCCAATCATGCATGCGCATGCATTTGCCTCGCAAAACCAGGCATTCTGGGATAAAAACGTCAGAAATGCTGGTGACTCCCTTAACTTCCCTTTGCGACATGTCACATGGCTTTAAAAACATGCGGGATCTCCAGGGTACCTCCCTCCGCATGCTTTTCTCTGCAGATGGTCTCAAATAAGTGCGGACATAAGACACTCCCCTCAACGTTGCCCTAGTTGGTTAGAATTACCACATGGTATTTCCCACATGAGAAAATTCCTCAGCCTCCATCAACAAGGGGAGTTCAAATGCCTCGGCTCGAATTCGTCAGCGACGAAGAAAGCCAGCGCCACTGGGTAGACCATATTCTTTGTGCAAAGTCCGTGAAGTTTCCCCTGGCTCGACAGTTTTTGTTATGTATATAATTATTAATAATAATAATAATAATAATAATAATAATAATAATAATAATAATGGAAAAAAAAGTCCGTGAAGTGCACCCACTTGACGTGGTGGGAACTTGACGTGTTTATGACGAGTTCCGGCGGATCCTCTCAAGTCTCGTGCATGCATAGGCGCAAATGCATGCGATCCGAAACGCAGCCATTCTCCTACTGGCTGCGTTTCGGACACAGCTGCACTTCACAGACTTTTTTTATTTTATATTTTTCAAAACTTTATTAATTTACCAAAGACTTACATGTGACTAAATCCTACTGATAAATGTAGCCTTACGAAAACATTAAAATGTAGCACAGTTGTAGTTACAGAGGCAATATGTCCTTGAACGTGAGTTGAACATGCTGAATGCAGCTTTTAATGTCTTAAACCATGAACAAACATGCTAGCATAGTATTGAAGACTGCACATTTTGTCATACTTTAAGTATAGATAACACAACCAAATCAAATTATAATCTTAATTTGAGCATAAAGATTTTACATTACAGTAGAAAAGTCTCCAAAGTTTGATATTGAATAACAGTTTGTCTCTTTGCTTGACCGGATGTTTGCCATTACTATGGCAACAAGTGAACGCTACGGCTACTGTCGATGTCAAATCCCCTATTCTGACATTCTGCGGTCTGTTTGAGAGAAAGTCCAGGATCCATGAGCAGAGTGAGGTAGCAGGACCAAGGTGAGTTAGTTTGTGAACCAGTTTATGGGGGATTATGGTATTGAAGGCAGAGCTGAAGTCCACGAAGAGCATCCTAACATTTGTGTTAGGTTGCTCCAGGTGGGACAGGGCTGTGTGGAGCGCGATGGAGACAGCGTCCTCCTTGGATCTGTTTGCCTTATATGCAAACTGGTGGCTGTCTAGGTCCACAGGTATGCGGCCTCTGATGTGTGCCAATATCATCTGCTCAAAACACTTCATAATTAGTAGTCATTGAGGCAGGTAATGGAAGATTTTTTGGGGATAGGGACGATGGTAATGGTCTTAAGGCAGGTGGGAACTGTGGCCTGTTGCAGGGAGAGGTTAAAGATGTCTGTAAAAACTCCTGCTAACTGATCAGCACATGACCCGAGTACACGGCCTGACATCCCCTCAGGGCCAGTAGCCTTACTGATGTCAATCCGTCTCAAGGCGGCCCTCACCTGGTGGAGCTGAAGAATGATTGTCTGCTCCTCCATTGGAAGCAGCTGCAGCTGTACCTTTTCCCGAGGGGTTACTAATTTCTGATTTCTACAGATATTTATGAACAAATATAAATAAATATGAATGTGGTCGCAAACTACAGATAGCCTACAGATCACGTCTAACAGGATGTAACTTTTTCTATGACTTCTTGTCAAATCTTCGAAAGCCGATGGAAACTGTCAGACTGCAGCGCAGCTTTTAGGCTCCGCCTCCTGCTGCTCCGCCTCCACCCTTAGAGGACAAAAATATCCGTGTCAAAAAAGTGCTATAAAATCATTAAATATTAACATTTCTTTAGTCAATTTTGTTAATTAGCATCAGTCCTGATCATAACTATTAAATATTCATTCATTTCTCAGGGTTTTTAACCCTTAAAATGCCAGTTTCTATACATAATGTCACTATTTGTTTTATGAAAGAAAAACATACAAAACATTAATTATTTTCCATATACTCAATGCAAACTGGTCACAGAATCACAGTCTGGAATATGTCAATGATTAGCAAAAATATTGATTTTGATGCATTATTAGTTTTTGTGTAGTGTCAGATTAAAAAAACTCAAAATGTCAGTGTCAAAAAAGTGCCATAAAATCCTTATTTTTTTCCATCCATCCATCCATTGTCTACCGCTTATCCTGTATTCAGGGTCGCGGGGGGGCTGGAGCCAATCCCAGCTGTCCCTTTTTTTTTGTTGCAATTTTTTTCAAGCTTTTTTTTAAATTTCAACCCTTCAAAGACACAAGTGAATAATAATAATAATAATAATAATAATAATAATAATAATAATAATAATAATAATAATAATAATAATAATAATAATTAAAACTGCGAGCAGTATCGTGACGGGCCCGAGCTTATATGCGGTCGTGGAGTGCCTGCGGTCACAGGGCAGTGTCGTGGACGCTGCCCTTGGCGCGGCCGCCTCTCCAGGCGCAAGTCGAGACACAAGCGATGGACACCGAAAGGCATCCGTCTGTCACGTGCGGTCGTGGAGTGCCTGCATTCACACGCGTAGCAGCCGCCTACCTGTGCAGCAGCCACCTCCTCGTGGCGTGAGTTTAGACACAAGCGATTGACATTTAAAGCCATCTGTCTGTCACATACACACATGTTCATGCCTTCCTGACATCTCTCCTCCTCCCCCTAGTGTGACCTCTCCTCCTCTCCCTGTGTCCTCCTTGCAAGCTGAAATGAGAGGAATTAGTTGTAAAAAAAATCAGGTGTGGCTTTAACTTGGAAAAAGTGACTAAATCAATGACATTTCCTGTCACCAGTAGGTGGCGCTCTGATAGAGTGAATGTCAAAGTGCAGATGTGTTCAGGAAGGAACTCTAATCAAGTGTGCAAAGTTTGGAGCAGATCAGAGAACAAACACTGAAGTTACAATAGTTTGGATGTTAATGACAGAGTTCAGCTGACAGCTGTATGAGATGCATGTAAAATGTGCATCTCTCCTCCTCTCTGTGTCCAGGCTGAAATGAGAGGAATTAGTTATAAAAAAAATCAGGTGTGGCTTTAACTTGGAAAAATTCACAAAATCAATGACATTTCCTGTGGCCAGTAGGTGGCGCTTTCCTGTGGCCAGTAGGTGGTGCTCTGACTGTGAGTGAATATCAAAGTGCAGATGTGTTCAGGAAGGAACTCTAATCAAGTGTGCAAAGTTTGGAGCAGATCTGAGAAGAAACACTGAAGTTTTAATAGTTTGGATGTTAATGACAGAGTTCAGCTGACAGCAGTGTGAGATGCATGTAAAGTGTGCCATCTCTCCTCCTCCCTTTGTGTCCAGGCTGTAATGAGAGGAATTTAAAAAAAGGAATTAAAAGTGGCATAGCTGTTGATCTGGTGTGAGGCAGATTGAGCTGCATGTGAGATTCACAGTTCCCCATGTGTCACTGATAGATCTCTGACTCCATCTGGTGGTCGCTGTGCGCCTGTGTCTCTCCCCTCTATGCTCCCCGAGTGAAGATTGAGTGAAAACCTGGCTGATTTACACACTTGGCTAAAAACATTTCTTTTACCTACTTTATCATGACTTGAGGCGGTGGGTCCAAGAGGCTTTTTTGTACAGCTCCACTTGGGCTATCTAGGAAAAAATGTTTCATGCGTGTACGCCTTACCTAAAGGGGGGGCTGTTGCTCAGAAGATGGGCATAAAATCGGTCACATTTCATTTTGCCATTAGGTGGCGCTCTACCTGTCAGTTAAAATTGCAGTGCAGTTGTGTTCAGGACGTGATTGTTAACAAGCATGAATATTTTGGAGCAGATCGGAGAAGAAACGGTGAAGTTATAACAGCTTTAATGCCTATGGCGAAAGTTAAAAATAGTAGCGCAGTCAAGGCGTCGCCGTGGCCACGCCCCTAAATATTCTGGACATCTTTGGCATACTTTTTGTCCGTAAGGCCTTTCCAACAACATATCCAATTTTGGTATTGATCGGATCAACGGTATAATCAGTTTTTGATTTAGCGTGACCCCTGTGAAAGGGCAAAAACAGCCAAAAACAGGCATAACTGGCAATATTTGGGATTTTTTGGAAGTGGCAAATATGACTCCATTTAGATGAAACTTGACAGACATGTTCTTTCAAGCGATGTCAACATAGGTTTCTAGTTTCGTAATTTTAGGGGCAAAGGTTATAGAGTTATGCTAATTGCATTTTGGTAGCCACACCCTCTAATGTTCATTGGCCGATATCTCCTGATTAAATGCATATTTTCAAAACCTTTTCGGACCACCCCCTCAGCTAGGTCTAAAGAGTATGCGTACCAAATTCGGTAGGCGGACTTTGGTACTCCAAGAGGATTTTTTGTAGAGGACACTTGTTTGCACATGTGTGCAAAGTTTCATGTCAATTGGAGTTACGGTGCGGCGGGGCTGGCGATTCTCCACTCTAGGTGGCGCTAGCGAGCAACTTTTTCGTGGGTGAATGCGAAGACGCCAAATTCTCAAATTTTTCGCCAGGCCCTATAGACACTCCAATTTGCGTTAGTTTTTTTTCAGGCGAAGACCCCCAAAACGCAGGTCGAACTCGTGAAAGAATAATAAGAAAAAACATTCGAATAACAATAGGGCTTCGCAGCCCGACGTTGTCGGCGCTCGGGCCCTAATAATAATAAACTTTATTTATATAGCACCTTTCAAAAACAAGTTACAAGGTGCTGTACAATAACAACAGAAATAAAACAGGTCAAATGCAATTTCCTGGCAACAACATAATAAAACCACCTGAGAAATAAAATTGGACTTAAAATTACAAAATCACCCACCCACAACAAAGTAATCATACAATAATGATAAAACAAAATTAAAACAAAATTAAGAGAAGGCTAATCGATAAAAGTGAGTTTTAAGAAGAGATTTAAAAGAAGCCACTGAGCTCGCCTGCCTGAGATCGCCGGGCAGGCGAGCTCAGTGGCTTCTTTTAAATCTCTTCTTAAAACTGACAAATAACTCCAGGAGAACCACTTGCTCTGGTTCATAGGGTCATGCAATGTACACCCTTACAAAGACGCACACATCCTCACCACACACCCTCACACATGCGTGCGCACACACACACACACACACACACACACACACACACACACACACACACACACACACACACACACACACACACACACACTCTCTGACATCTTTTAAAATCAACATACACATCATCTGAGTTGAATACATTTGCTCAAATGTCTGCCAGTGCTCAAAAACACATGGAGGAACTCAGGAATATTGCATGTGTTTTCCCTGTATCCCAAAAATGGGAAAATGGCTCGATCTGTTGGAAAACAGTAAAAACTACGATTTTGAAGTCTTGACTTCAGAATGAAAGCCTAAAAAGAGAGATTGCATGAGTTTATGCTATATGTATAATGTAATGGCAGTGGGATCAAACATAGTTTTTCCTGGTTTCAGTGGGATATTGTTCTCCTAAATTGCTGAGTCTGATTTGTGTTTACAAATCTAAAACTGCATAAAAATAATACTCATATACACCACTCTCTTACATCCATATCTACACACCCACATCATTTTTGTTGCATACGTATTCCACTGGCCTGCTATGATCTGTAATACAACAGACAGTGAATCTTTGGAAAAAGATGGAATTTCCTCTGTGTTCCCAAAATAGGAAAATGGCTTTATCTGGTGGAAAAAACTAAAAACTACAATTCTACAGCACAAAGTCCAGAATGACCAAAAAAAAAAAAAAAAAAAATCAAGACTGTATGCTGCAATGGCCCTGGGGTCAAAAATGACAGTTTTGTCTCTAAGGGTCACAGTGTAACAAAAGTGTGTACACAGTGTATTATAGACATAGAATAGAAGGTTGATGGCCCAAGGGTCCCTAAGGGTTAAATATATTATATATGAATATTGAAGTAAACTGAATATTGGATAAAGCCAGGATCAACATCCTTGCTTTGTTTTGTTGACTTATTAGAGCCAAAGGTTTTTACAGAGAGAATTGGGGATTTCTCTTTGTATCACGCCATAAATTAGAAAATACAGCCATAAAATATAAATTGTTCTTTAAAATCGGGCTGGGAATTAAATATATGTAAAATTCCAAAATGACATTTTTCAAGATAAAAAATAGATATCACTATTGAACGTCTTCAGTTGATTATTTCCATTCAGAGAATGAGACATTATCTAATGCTAACATTTGGTGAATTTAGTTGAAATCTACAGACACCAGTGGATAGAAATAAATACCTAAATCTGTAGTTTGGATGTTGTCTTTCCACTCGTAGTTGGACAGGAGGGAAACAAAATAACCCAAAAAACCCACTTTCATCCACTTTGTGTAAAGAGGATTACGGATACTGCACAGTTTATCTGATGTGAATGTAAACACCCTTATATTGTAGCTTTTCACTTTAAGTTCATAACCTAATTTTTAACACTTCAAACCCAATATGTGTAGAGCTCATACTTCCTGCATGCACTTTATTCTAACAGAATATGGAAGTGAGACATGTTTCCTTTCTGCCACCCTCCGCAGTTTCTTCCAGATTAAAGTGGATATTCCTCCTGAGTGCCGTATCTACCCCATAGAGTCTGAGGACGAGGAGGAGGAGAACAGGGCCGCCTCCAGGGGAGGAAGAGTGGAAGCTAAAGAGATCATCTGCCCCTGGGAGAGCCTCACTCCACAGAACGGGATGGACTAATCGGCTGCATAACCGCGGGTTTAAAAGCTGGCACATTCCCCCCACTTGAGTTTCTCATACAGAGCACACAAGGGGTAAAATCCCTGTGTAAATGTGGTCACCATGAAGTTCACAAACTACACACAACATAAATGCCACACAACATGACAAAATCAGGGACTCTGACTAGACTGAGCATCAACTTGCTGCATCCAAGCTATAACTCCTAAAAGGAAACCTCCAACAAACACTGCCCAGCCCCGGTTTCATTTCTGCAGCAGCGTAATCTTCTTCTGCACCATCCATGCTCGCTAGTTTTCAAAACCAAAACACAATTTTTCCAAAAATATGGAGAAGAAGGCTGTAAAAGCTTTTTTTGTTGTTGTTGTTTTATTTTATATCTTTGTTTTTGGCAGTTTTTAAATCTTCACACAAGCAGAAATATACACTACTCACAAAAAGTTAGGGATATTCGGCTTTCAGGTGAAATTTCAGGATGAACCTAAAATGCACTATAACCTTTACAGATGAACTTAAGTTGACCTTTTTCAGTGTTTCAGTACTTTTTACACAACTTGCTGTTCTCTAACATGGAGCTGAACGGCAAAATTCACAACAGGTGTTTGATCCTTGAATCAATCAATCAATGTCCTGGTTCAATAAGAATTGGTATTTAAACAGTCCTCTTCATGATGCTGTTCAGATGTTGACATCATGAGACCAAGACGAAACCTAACAAGTGATCAGCAGGACCTCGCCATTCAAACACGAGTTGTATCCAGTTTCAGAGGTAATGGCAGAGTGTCCAAAGGTTTTATTGCATTTATACGAAGGTCAAAAAAGCAGGAAAGCAGGCAGATAAGGCAGACAAAAGAAATGGGCGGGGTAGCTCAGTGGATTGAGGTGATTGCAGGGCAGATGGAGTCAGTACCTACAATGACAGGTGAGTTAATGGTTAAGCAGATGAATACAGGGCAAATAACATATAAATAAACTGACAAATGTTTACATAAATGCTGCACGGTGGTGTAGTGGGTAGCACTCTCGCCTCACAGCAAGAGGGTCCCGGGTCGGCCTGGGTTCCTTCTGTGTGGAGTTTGCATGTTCTCCCTGTGTAAGCGTGGGTTCTCTCCGGGTTCTCCGGCTTCCTCCCACAGTCCAAAGACATGCAGGATGGGGATAGGTTAATTGATGACTCTAAATTGCCCGTAGGTGTGAATGTGAGTGTGAATGGTTGTTTGTCTCTGTATGTTAGCCCTGTGATAGACTGGCGACCTGTCCAGGGTGTACCCTGCCTTCGCCCAATGACAGCTGGGATCGGCTCCAGCCCCCCTGCGACCCTGAATACAGGATAAGCGGTAGACAATGGATGGATGGATGGATGTTTACATCCTAGAGAGTGATACATATGTAAGACCATTTCCACCACTGAAACTGTCTCAAACAATGACTTGGTATCTCAAAATAATGACTACACTAACTCATTATTTTGAGATACTAAGTCAATATTTTGAGAAATGTTCTTTTTCCTGACAGTGGCGGGAATGAGCTTCCATAGTTGCCAAAGTAAACAGACACATTTGGACTCTGCCTGTGCACATGCCTACTATAAAATATAATGTGTTTATATATTTATTGAACAATGATCAGAAGTAAAGACATGTTCTTGTACTGCTGAATAGAATTAGATGCCTCGTACACAAATTTACTTACTTCTACACATTCTGTGAAAATGACTGTGAATAGATGCAATTTAGGTAAAACAACAAGAGCACATGAACAGCCCGTCTGCATGTTGCTGTTGTTTCGCAGTTCCAACAGTGGTGGAAAGGTACAATGTGAATTAACTGTCCAAATGTATTCTCTTTACCGTGTTTACAAGAGGCAAGAATGTGGAAAATACCTTCAAATTTGTTGTGTTTCATTTGTTGTACATTCCATGGCTTTAGTCAAGTGCCTCAATAAATGACTGTCTTAACAAAAAACAAAGACTCTTCACTATTCATATTATCACACTCCATCACACTTATAGTATAATTTCCTGTTAGTATGTCGGCTCTAAGACCACGTCATTAAAGAAGGGTTTTATACAGAACAAATGTTGAAACAGTTTTAACTTGGCAGCAAAAGATACCACCAGGTGAACTAAGGTAATGATAAATAAAGTATACAGCAAATCAGAAGTTCATTACATTTTTTTAAATATGTTTTTTGTTATCCGTGATGTCCTGGAGCTGTTTCACCACCCATCACATTTTTTTTTTTGCATCAAAAGCATCAAAGAACACTAAAATCAAGCATATTATGTCACTATTATTATAGAGAATCAATATGCAACATGTATATTTGTCCTTTTAAACTGATCACAATTAATGCGTGATTCATGTAAATTGTGTGGACTGTCCCTTCAAACATCCATTAATGTTCCTCTCCAGAGTAGTGATGATAGTGATTAACCCCTAGGTGGCGATAAAGCAACACAGGTTGAAAACTCAAAGATCCAGGTGTATAGATCACTGAAACCTGAAATATCAAAAATAATACACAGATTTTCCTCATTATTATTTAGATTATGTTAAATATTATTTGCCCAGCTCCCCTGATATGCAATTTCCACATAAACCTAAACCGGGTCAATATTTTGGTGAAGGTATGAACATACATCAGATGTCCATATAGATATTGCTGCAGAGTTCATAAAACATGTGTGCTTGCAGTCAACAGGATTCTGCTGTCGCCGAGGTTACTGAACTGAGGCCAGAGCGCAGCTTTGATCTGTGTGTTTTTTTGGTGTCTCTGAACATATCGCTATCTCACAATACCCACACAGGGATGTCCACACACAGTCCATTCATATATTAGCTCACTGACGCGGAGGGGAAATTTATGCAACGCATTTAACATTCATTGGAGGTGTGCATATATTAAAGTACATTTGTGTGTGTGGAAGCTTGTTTTAACAAAGCCCCTGGTTTTTGGTGTTTCACCTGAGTGAGTCTTTCCAAACGCCATACGCAAACTTATCCTGACTCTAATGTTGTTTGTTTAAAAAAAATCTGTGCTTTTCTGTCACACAGCCTCAGTTTGATGTATACATCTATCCCATTATCTGTTTTCTGCCTCTGCCTCTCTTATTTCCCAGTTACCCATGGCTGGAATTATTGGACCGTGTGTGCAGAAAGGGAGAAGAAATCAACATTTTAAGCAGGAAATTTCAAGCAAAACTTAAAAAGAAATAGGTGATTGTATGACCTAAATTGCTGTATGCCAAAGTGCCTGAGTGCCAAAATGAGTTTCAACATCACCCTAATGTTCATTACAGGCTGTATCTTTCTTAGTCATTCTGATACAGAAATGCTGCCCAGCACTCTCATTCGCACACACTACACAAAATGAACTTACGCTTTGCATTCTGTTCTTTCTGAACACACCTTTAGAGGCCTTAGAAGAGACAGGCTAAATGTTTCCCCCTCTTCATGCTAAGCTAAGCTAACGGCCACATCTTTCTAGCTCCAAGCTTGGTGTGCAGACATGACACTCTGCATTTAGGAGCAGTGGGCTACGAAGCGACATGTGGATCAAAGCACCAACCTTGTGGTTATTAGTCGACCCACTCTGCGATTATTAAAGTCCCAGTCGGCAAGTCCGGCAGATTGAGGACACTTCTTAATTTTTACAACTCTCACGCTCCTCCCCCACGACCACCGAGCTCCTTCCCCTCGACTTCGTGCCCTTTGAAATCCCTTAGATCACGCCACCTTTGAAACGCAGGTCCGATGTTGACTCTCGTTTCATCACGGGCACCGTCACAAGCTTTCTTTTTTCCTTCTTTTCCACCGGTGTTTTCTTTTCCTTGATTTTTTTTTGGAAGCTTGTTGCTACTTCCCTCCGCCTCCCTCCTGTGATAGTGGAACCACATGAGGGGGGAGGGGCTCTGTGTTTGCACGAACACAGCCATGCGTGCTGAGTGGACAGGATGATCCGGGCTCTGTTGATTTTTTGCAAACCAAACAGGCGTGTTTTGTTTTTTCTAAAACCAGATGATTTGTGTTGTTCTATCGGAGCATAGTGTCGGCTTCAGTGAATATGATCAAAAAAATGTTGCCAACTGGGACTTTAGTGATTATATAGTTACCTTATTAAGTCGCTTCAGGTGTTAACATATTCCTGCAGACAGAACAACATTATCCTCCCATTAGAGTTGTGTTTAAAGGCCATCTGATGAACATCAAGTCCAATATTTACTCTTCTTTTAGCTCTAGTTTGGTCTCAACCAAGTCCAGAGAGAGAAAAATAGGACTCTTTAGATTTGTAACATAAATTGTTGACGTATTTTGTTGTAGAATAAAAATCCTACAATCCCCACCACCTGCCTGTCTTTGATTCAAGTCAAGCAATTGTGGAGCTGCTTCCTCTTTGGACGGATCCGGACCAGGACAAACGCATAAAACAAAGCACCCTTTCATATCCAACACAAATACACACACACACGCACACACACACAAAGCCTAGACATAAACATGTGTCGGACGCCGTGTGTGTGTGTATCCAACACAAATACACACACACACGCACACACACACAAAGCCTAGACATAAACATGTGTCGGACGCCGTGTGTGACCTCGATGTGACATGATGAATGACCAAATCAGAGGCCTAATGAAATGCCACACATTCGGCTGCTGCTGCTTCCCTGTGTGTGTGTGTGAGCACTAGTAGCAATAGACCGCAATCAGAATCATAGATGACCTGGTGTCTTGCTGAGGACTACATTTAACAAGAGTAGAGACACCATTCATTGCCTCCTCTTCACATCTCCTGACTTTTCCCTCTCTGCATTTGACCTCCTTTAATTCTCTCCCTCCGTACCTGCAGCACTTTGATCGTTGTCTCAGCCAAAATATCATGATTCAATTCAGCCATAAACCCGTAACCATGAATACCGGTTATACGTGTGTGTGTGTGTGAGACAGTATTACGCACAAAACAAAATTTTACGCTGTGAATTCACAATAAATTATTGGATAAATTTTGCATGACTTTCACAGTAAGGATTACAGCAATATACTGTGAATTAAGTCACAGCAATTTACTGTGATTTCAGTATTGTGATATTACAATGCATTGTTGTAAAAGCACAACTGTATAATGTAACTTTACAGCTTCTATGGCAACGCAATATTATGATATTACAGTACATTACTGGGGAATTACAACCTTTTGCTGTACATCATTACAACAAGGCCCTGTACTTTTACTGTGAATTCACAATAAATTATTGGATAATTTTTGCATGACTTTCACAGTAAGGATTACAGCAATTTAGTATTGTGATATTACAATGCATTGTTGTAAAAGAACAAACAACTCCGAAGTAAAGTCAATGTTATTTATTAACAAATAAATATTTTTCAACATACAGCAAATGTCAAGAAATTCAAGAATACAAGAAATTCAACTTCCTAGTCAAACTTTCCAAAGGCATCTTAAAATGCAGAGAAATTGTGCAGAAACTTGCGAGTCAACTACCTGTCTCACTATAGTGGCCACTCAAAGTCAATAGGTTTCCTCAAAAGGGCGCTCACATGAGGGTTCATTGTTGTCCTCTCCTTGGTCTTTGAGCCTCTTCCAGGATTGATGCCCAGGAAGCACCTGTTAATAGGCAAAGATAATTTCAGTTTTAAATAGATTTATGGATGAGTTCGCGAGATCAGGATGGTCTCACCAGGCTAGCCTCAGGTACCTCCATTGTCAGCAATTTAGACGTCAAGACAATCATTGAGTTGGAAGCCTGTACTATAATGTGAATTACAAGGTTAAATGAGATCTTTATACAATACCTTTGAATGAACTCCAGCGTCGCCGATCCAGCAGCAGGATACTCGAGGTTGAAGACTTAATAGCTGCTGAAGAAAGCAGCTACTCCGTGTAAAAACAAAGGGTGTGGGCCCATCACGACATGTCCCTCGATGGATATCAGCCATCCAGAGGGCTTCATCCTGTCACCTGAAAATGAATAGATACAACATCATGTGTTATGAGCACTTTGAGATCTGCTTCAGACACAAAGGGCTATACAAATGTAATTTGTTATCATTATTATTATTTATTGTGGTGATGTAGATTTCTAGAATCAAAACAAAATACTGAGTTAGAAATGTCGATACTAGATCCAAGTAACATTACCTTGAATGATCAAGCAGGGGGTGCTGGGGCGTTCTGGAGTACTAATGTCCACAGCAGTGGTTTAAGTGGCACATGGCTGTAACATAGTAACACACAATAGTATGGATTTAACATTAAAGGATAAATATTGTTCATTGTCAGAGGTAGTAAATAATAAATGGCGTCTAATGTAATCACTCATTTTACATTTTAAATATTTGAATAAAAAATCTTTACATTTCAAGGATGCTTCAGGTGGTAGAGCTGATGGGTCAGGTGGTTGAGCTGATGGGTCAGGTGGTAGAGCTGGTGGGTCTGGTTGGTAGAGCTGGTGGTATAGGCCCAGCAGCCTGCAGGTAGGACCTCTGCTTCCTAAACATGAATTTGCAGTCCTGTGTGTTTTCTGTAGCAGTCAGATACCCCACACTGGAAGAAATAATAGGGGCCAAGTTATACACATTCTCATACACATGCTCACATCCAACCAATTTACAGTGGAACATTGTGGTGCATTTTAACTCGTCACCTACCTGATCCATTTCTCCTCACTCTTAGCCTGACACTGAACAGGATGGTTAGCCTGGCCATCTGATGACCTAGAAAACAAAGAAAAAGGAGAAATTACACAAAGGCAACCAACAATACGAATTTCCATTTGAATGCAGATTATGATCATTAGTATGTTGTAAAAAACATGATCTGTACATAAAACGTAATGGACATTTTTGGAGTTGCATCACCTTTGGGTGTACTGCGATATTGTCCCTAGCTGAAACTTGACCGAGAGCTAAAGCGTTTTTGCAGAATAGTAGCCTATCCATGCATGGCGAGCAGCTGGTCTATGTGGAATATCTCTAACGATGCAGGGAGCCGCTATATTCCCCATAGACTAGCTAGTCATTAGCCTGCTTAGATCGGCTACCGTTCGGCAAAACCGCTTTTGCTCCGCAGTGAATAGTCAAAAACGAACGGGAAAGTAAGTGAAAAAGTTCGTGCTTAATGTCGCTACGTGTACTTTTCAGTGCGATATGTTCGGCCACGTAGCCCCGGTTTGATATGAAGCTGAACTGGAGGATGCGGGTGTATTGTTAGCTTCGGCTAACACAGGTAACCCACTGTCTCGGTGCGGAAAGACCACTCATGAGAGGAGAATAGTGACGGCGACGTTACGCTAATATGCAGCAAAACACTTCCATGTACCGCCGCACACGCTCACCGAGAGCAGAGCAGACCAGCCCGAGAAGCCCCTGACTGCAGCCCCGCAGACCTCAACGTGGGCGGAGTTAAACGTTTAACCCGACCCACCTCAACATTGAACTCCGCCCACTCCCCGACATTTGACACCGCAACTACAGTGATGATTCCTGAGACATGGGTCTGACCTATTCCTCCGGTCTCCGTCCACGCTTCTGACTGCAGCTTTGTAAATAATGGAAGTAAGTGTGACTTTTATAATATTGTTTATGTAATTCTAGGTGTATCGTTAGGTTATGTGAATTGTCACAGTCTGGCTCATGAACTGGACAAGATAGGAGGACACCAGAGGGGTTGCAGAACAACAATGAATAATTTATTTACAAAAAATACTATGTACAAAATTGTAGATCTACAAACTAAGGAAAATAAGGCACAACACAAATAATCAAGAAGCCCCAGCCAGCATCTGGCCTGCGATCAGGCAGGGGCAAAGCGGGATGCAGGCATCAGGGTAGAGAGAGGGAGAAGACTGGCAGCTCCTCAGATTTAAACAGTTGGGTTACACCGGGCCCTTGGTGCAAGCCAATCAGCAGCCAGCTCTGCCTCCTCTCTAGACTCGGCCTGAAACCAAACAAGAGACACCTAGTGCCCTGGAGGAACTCTGCACCTCCATGAGTGAGCAGCAACACGGGCACCCCTCTAGGGCCGTGACACCCCCCCCCCCATAGGAGCAGAGTTCCAACCAAAAAGCACAACATGGGAATCTTCATGAGACCAACTCATAAGGGCAAAGTTCCCATGAGTGAACATTTACGGGTCATCCTAACATCAACAAATTGATGCCACCACCAAACACCCAATCCCACATTTTAAATTACAGATTCCCATCAATCCGCAACACAACATAATAAATTCGACTTTCTTCACAATTAACCCTGAGCCATTACCACCACCACAATAAATCATCATGAGTGCAGTACTACTTCTGCTAACAGGTATGCTTGGGAAAGTATGTACATGTGTGCATATACAGATATGTGACAGCTCTCACCAAATCCAGGAGATCCCCCCCCCCCCCAGAGTTTTACCATCAGCTGTTCCCGACAACTCAGCAACTCCTGGCGCCTAGAGAAGCATGGATAGTCAATAGAAAGTGACAGAGAGACCAGGGAGAACAACCAGTGAATGGTCAGAACAGGTTTCAGTCAAGGACCGCCCTTGATAAGGCATCGGCCACAATGTTGTCCTTGCCTTTTACATGGCGGATATCTAGGCTATAGGACTGCAGAAATAAAAACCAGCGCATCAGTCTTCTATTCGGACAGGACAAGGAGTGAAGAAACACTAGTGGATTATGGTCTGTATAGACCACTAAAGGAGCACCGGAGTCGACATAGACTTCAAAGTGTTGTAGTGCCCACACCAGGGCCAGTGCTTCCTTCTTGATTACAGAGTAATGCAATTGGTAAGTGTTGAATTTTCGTGAGAAGTAGCTCACAGGACGCTGAACACCGTTACTGTCAGATTGAACCAACACCGCACCGGCTCCACGATCACTCGCATCCACCTGCAGTTCAAACGGACTCTCCAAACAGGGAGCTGCCAAAACAGGGGCGGCACACAAGAGACTCTTAACATTGTTAAATGCCTGTTGGCAAGAAGTTGACCAGATATATTTGGCTTTAGCCTTTAACAGGTCTGTCAGAGGTACCACCACTGCAGAAAAGTTTCTACAGAAACTTCGGTAGTATCCGACCAGACCTAGAAAACGCATGAGATCTTTCTTGGTTGCCGGTACGGGGTACCGCTCTATCGCAGCAACCTTCTCCTGTACTGGACGAACCTGGCCTTGGCCAACTTGCTTACCCAAGTACGTTACAGTCGCCTTGGCAAACTCACACTTTGCCAAGTTGATTGTCAAGTTCGCTTCACGCAACCGGTCAAATAGCTGGCGGATCCGGACGACATGGTCTCTCCAGGTGTCACTATGGACCACCACGTCATCCAGATACACTGCACAGCCCTCCACACCACACACAACGGTATTCATCAAGCGCTGAAATGTCGCAGGGGCGTTTCGAAGTCCAAAACTCATAACCGAGTAAGAGAACAAACCAAAGATGGAAATAAATTGTGTAAGGGCCTTAACCACAGACTTGGTCTTAATGACTCGCAAGGGATAAGCAGCAGGATACCTCGTACTCTGACACATCACAGTCAGCAAATACTGCCTGACTTAGAACTCAGGGGTGCAAACTCATCAGGGATGAAAAAGGTGACAAGGACCCAAACCCCCTCGCGGAATATATATATATATATATATATATATATATATATATATATATATATATATATATATATATATATATATATATATATATATATATATATATATATATATATATATTGCATATGCTTCAATGTTATTCCTCTGCCTCACTGAAGGGGGCTGGCGAGAGCCTGGAAAATGGACTTCCCTTCCAGTGAAGGTATAAATAATGGGAGACCAATGCCAGGGCTAAAAGGTTTGCTTCAAACGACGGAACATAAAATAACTCGATCGACTCCTCACATTGAAAGACAAACTGCTTTGAAAATATTTTGAACCTCAAGAATAGATTTGACTCTGGACGAACGGAATAAATATTAGCAAGGGGAGGTAGGGGGCTTCTCACCCCTCATTCGCTAACATTACATCGATATCAGAGTAAGCCTTTGCTCCGTTGATTTTCCATTATTTATTTTAGGTTTTTTTTTTTAATGTGAAGGTATGGTAGGTACATTTAATGTTGTTTTCTCGCTTAGATTTTTCAAAGGTTCCTGAGAAATAGACACTGTACTATCCGATAACACCGTTATTGTAACCAGCAAAAATGGTTGTGATTTGCGATGCGTATGTCAGCGAACTGTCTGACATTAGCACGTTAGCCTACGTTAGAAAGCCTGATGGTACAGACACACCAACTCCGGCAGCAGACGTCAAGTCAACGGATCCCATTCATTGTCTATGTAGAGCAGGAGCTCCGCATGATGGATACGGCACGTCGAATTGACTGCCCTGTCGCCGTACGTGAATTTGCATAAAGTTCGATGGATTGAACTTTATGCAAATGCCGTCCGTCCAACGCAATGCCGCCGGCTCCAGAAACTTCGTTCAAACTATCAAACTAGGCAGTGTTGATCAAATATGAATCCAGATTCTGTTACTGCACTACACATTTCCCGCCTCAAATGTTTTCAGAAACATGCTTTAGCGTGTAGTTTAACTGTAAAATGAGATCGTTTGTGGCCCGGCCGCCATGTTGGAAACGGCAGAGCAAAACTCAAGTCCCGCCCACTTCGCAGGACGTCTATCCAATTGATCCAACTTGAACACAGAACTGCCCACTCGCCGGTGCGTTCGACGGTCCGTTGCGTCGCTGCCGGAGTTGGTGTGTCTGTACCATGACGTTTTTGAAGCGTACCAACGTCACTCCTGTCTAGTACGGCATCAAGGCAGCTACAGACCCGAAGATGACAAGATTACACGGGTTGGCCAAACGAACAAGCTTGGAATAAATATTTATGACAGCTTGCGTTCGCCGATTACTTGGACGCCCCCCCCCCCCCCGCGAAATATTTTTATTGCAGATCTCCATGAATCACACAAATGACCTTTTTCGGAACAAAAACGGCGAATTTCGCCGAAAGGTGACAAGTTTGCATCCCTGAGAACTAGGCAATGGGCCAACACAATCTACTATCAGGTGATCAAACGGCTGGGCTATAGCTGGAATCGGAGAAAGCGGAGCCGGACTAATAGTCTGATTGGGCTTCCCTGTCATCTGACAGGTGTGACAGGTCTTAATATACACAGAAACATCCCGTTTCAGGCGGGGCCAAAAAAAATACCTCAGTATGCTCTCATATGTTTTACGGACCCCAAGATGTCCAGACTGATCATGTGACGTTTTTAGAACTTTCTGCCGAAACTTCTCAGGAACCACGATCTGAAACACAGCATCACCAAGAAAGTCTTGCCCATGTGGCACCCATTTCCTTACCAACAGTCCGTCCTGCAACAGGTACCCCCTCAGGGCACTCTCCCCATCAACCTCTGACAGTACTTGTTCAAAATACTCGCCAAGCGTTGGATCAGCTCGCTGTTCAGATGCTAGGTCACTGCGGGAGACAAACAAAGAGCTAGGAACAGGCACAGGAGAACCCACATTCAACTTGATAAGACTGTCCTCAGCCTCTAGTTCAGGCTGAGCTCTAGTCATGGCGCGAGTAACCGCACATGCTGAAAACACATCCGGAAAACACTGAGCATTCTTATCAGGCATGTTGGAAACCGAAGTAGCAGCTACTACTAATGATGGTAGATTAGCAAACACATGGCTACCAGCTAACTGGTTACCCAACAGAACATGAACACCCTGAACCGGCAAAGCAGGGCGAACACCCATAGTGACTTCCCCTTTAACAAACCCACAGTCCAGAACCAACTTATGTATAGGCACAGGTAAAACGTTCAATCCCATACCACACATCAGTATCCTATCCCCAATATCTGAATGCTGGGAAAATGGTAACGCAGAACTCACTACAAAAGAATCGAATGAACCTGTATCCCTGAGGATTTTTACCGGGACTCTTGCATCACCTCCCACTAGTGATACATAGCCATCAGACACAAAAGCTGAAAAATCTGGATGTTCTGGACCGGCATCATTCGCCACCTGCTGACAAGGAGAAACACAGGGAGAAGCGCAGCAAGAACCTGGCTTCACACAGGAAACTTCAACTTTAGCTGAATTAACTACTGGTGCTTCAACAGGTGCAGCAGCCATAACAGGTTTTACGTGGCTGAATGGTCCAGCCTTTGCTTTGGCTTTGTTATTAGGACACTCTGCCTTGTAATGCCCCCTGTTTTTACAGTAGTTACTTTAGTGTGATGATAAGATTTCTGAACAGCCCTGTAGTCATTATGCTTACCAGGATGAGACGGTGTTGCTTCCTCCCTTTGTTTATTTGCAGGGAAGGACTGACTGAAATCTCCTTTATAGTCAACTCGGGTTCTGTACTCACGCTCACGATGTACCAAAACATATTCGTCCGCCAACTTGGCAGCTTCAAGGGCAGTTTTCACCTTATGTTCATTTATATAGGTAGCTATACGATTAGGAACAGAGTTTTTTAATTGCTCCAACACAATTAAATCACACAGCCCCTCATAAGTACTAACTTCAAGTGAAGAACACCACCTGTTAAAGTGAGTTGTAATCTCTCTAGCAAACTCCATATGAGTCTGCTTACCAGACCGCTCCCAAGTCCTAAACTTTAAACGATAAGCTTCAGGGACCAATTCATAGGCCTTCAACACAGCCGCTTTAACAGATGCATAAATCCCACTTTCAGCTACCGTGAGTGCAGAATAAGCCTCCTGGGCTCTCCCAGTCAGCGTACATTGGAGTAACAATGTGCGTTCAGCATCAGACCAACGTCTAGCCCCTGCAACACGCTCAAACAGGGAAAAGAAAGTGTCTGGATCACGTTCAGAAAACCGAGGAACTAATTTCAAACTACCAGAAACATCAAATGAACGTGCCTGCCCTTGACCAGCACCACCATCATGTGCTAGCCGGCGCACCTGCTCCTCCAGCTGCAATTTCCCCACTTCATTCTGCCTAATTTCCACTTCCAAAAGTAACAACTGTTTACGCTCCTCAAAGGACAATCCTCCTGAACTATCCAGAGTTGCAGCAGCTGTACTTAAACTTGACTCAGCGCCATCCTACCGCTTCAGATCTAACCTCTCCATTAAAATTCTCTTCATGTTGCTCGTCATACGCTTATCACCAACATCAATCTCATAGTGTGCAGCAAGTTCTACAACTTCTTCACGTGAACACAAGTCCAATAACTCCACCGATGGAGCAGCCACAAAATCCTCAATATTTTTCCCCGACGCCATAATTGACAGTTAACTTTAAACCTGTCCAAAAGTGAAAGACTGATGCAAAAAAAAAAAAAAAAAAAAAGATTTATTCATTCATTTATTTTTAACTGGTGTATGAAATCAGCTTACCTGAAAACAAATATAACCTTAGCCCCAAAAGTCCGTAGGCCCACACAGTCAAGGGATCGCTGTACTTTGCCCCTCTAACTACCTAACCAGAAAGCTAGCTAAACTTCCCCACTAGCTCTTCAGGTGCTCGGCGGTGGGTACTTAACACTGAATACCGTAAGCCCGGCAAGCAACCAGCAATTGGCGACTCACCTGCAGCCTCGGCTGTGCTCCCGAGACAACTGCTCTAGCCACCGATAACACCACACTACAAAATCCCCCCAGGACGAACTCCAAAGGGAACTCGCCCCTAGCCTAACAGGGACAAAACACAGCAATAGACGGTAGACCATGCAAAAACCCCGGAACTCCGTTACCAGAAAAAACTCGCCAAACATTTACAAACTAACGGGACAAAAATCCCCATAAGTAGCATTACATACACACTGCACAACAGATCTCATTATTTTTAACCAAGCAACACTTACCCCTCGGTAATGTCTCCCACAAAGCCGTAGTCAGCATGTCCACAAACAACACACGCTTCCGCTAACCAGATTTACTACGCGCTGACGTCACGCAACGTAGTGGTTCATTCATAAATTCGGCTATCGAAAACAAACCGGATTCTCTGACTGGACGAGCCCCCATTTGTCACAGTCTGGCTCATGAACTGGACAAGATAGGAGGACACCAGAGGGGTTGCAGAACAACAATGAATAATTTATTTACAAAAAATACTATGTACAAAATTGTAGATCTACAAACTAAGGAAAATAAGGCACAACACAAATAATCAAGAAGCCCCAGCCAGCATCTGGCCTGCGATCAGGCAGGGGCAAAGCGGGATGCAGGCATCAGGGTAGAGAGAGGGAGAAGACTGGCAGCTCCTCAGATTTAAACAGTTGGGTTACACCGGGCCCTTGGTGCAAGCCAATCAGCAGCCAGCTCTGCCTCCTCTCTAGACTCGGCCTGAAACCAAACAAGAGACACCTAGTGCCCTGGAGGAACTCTGCACCTCCATGAGTGAGCAGCAACACGGGCACCCCTCTAGGGCCGTGACAGAATTTAAACTAACGTAATCCTAATATAAGAGAGCATTCGGTTGTATGCACTGTAAGTTAATTAGACTAATCAGAGTACAAGAAAAAAGAGTTAATGTCAGTATTTTGTGACTTTGTAATCATGTAATCCTTTTTTTTTTATGTATAGAGACACATTACAGTGATACGTGGAGGCGACCTTCCCAAGTCCACAACAGGCTTGTCTTGTCCGTTTTGCAAATACAGTGCATCCTCTAAATCTCATGTGGACAACCATATTAAGTGCCATGCGTCAGTGAGGCACAAAGGTAGCACTTTTGAAATGTAGTTATTGAATACACTGTAATTAAGTAATTACTGACATTTCCCCCTAATTTACAGTGCAATGTATTTCATTCAATTTATATATTTATGTTTATGCTTTAATGTTATGCCTCTTTCAGAATTCACAATCATCAAATGTGGATTGGGTTGTCGAAAGACAAGTCACTTCCACTGCTTGTATTGCCAAGCAACACTCATCAACAGGGCTCAATTTATAAAGCACCTAGTGCAACATGATCGTGATGAAGATTGTCCAGCAGCTCCTAATCAGGCCACCATGGCCCATCCAGACCGTCCACAGGCCACTGTCGCCCCTCCAGACCGTCCACAGGCCACTGTCGCCCCCCCCAGACCGTCCACAGGCTACTGTCGCCCCTCCAGATCCTCCACAGGCCACTGTCGCCCCTCCAGACCACCCACAGGCCACTGTCAGCCCTCCAGATCCTCAGGCCCCCCCTGTGGATCCCAAAAATGGGGTGTTTGCTGTTGAGAAGACATTTTGTGGTCCAGCAACACCAGTCCATGTTTTAAAAAATACTTGGGGGCCCACACCAAAATTGATGTGCGAGGTGGAACAGTGCTGTCGCAATGCTGACTTTGCTGTGAGGTCGAGGATGCTCCCTTTTGAATGTCAACATATGCAGTCCTTAAAGTTCTGCCCGCGTGCTGACAAACCAGCAGTGGATTTGCCACAGGAGGCCTTGGTGGAAATGGTTGAAAATAAATGGTTTGGAGAGGATCGAAAAGCCAGTCTCCTTCAGCGTCAACAGGAGGCAGATGCCGCAGGTGTGCCCCTGTCTGTCAAGCTTTCTGTTGGTGGCCCATCCACAAAATTTCACATTTCTGTTTATGAGCCAAAGGTGTCATATTATTCCAAGCTTGGAAGGGTTGTGGCAGCATACAACAGCAAGCAGAACAGCAGTCAGAGGAGCCTGTCAGTCTGTGAGAAACATGTTTCCAGTGTGTTTTGGAAATGACCATACAGTTGTGTTATTTGTAATTCATTTATTCCTTAGGGAAACATGCATCAAATAAGGAGATGGTGGTGCCTGGTTCTCCTGGAAAACTTTCCCATGATGTAAGTGTCTAGAAAATGATCAAGGCTTCGCTTTATATTGTAACATCAATTGTCTCAATGATAAATATATGACTACATTTTTGTTTATAATGAATGGATATCATTGACTCACACAGATCTAAAGAGGAGATGAGCAAAAACAGGACAAAACGACGAGAACTTAAAAGAGCACAGGTATGCTGTCATGATTAGTGGGATATTTTTCCATTTAAACACATTGCTCAGTAATGGTCACGAGTATCAGTAATGGGACACAGCTGTATTATGGGCTGTCAAACAGCAACTGAGGATTTCAAATACACACCTGATCACAAATGTAAAACATTTTATGTACTACAACGTTAAACAAAATAACACTGTAATGTTGGACTGTATTCAGATGGCACTGGACACTGAAGATGAAGACCAGCCATGTGCCAAGAGGCCTTACAGCTCTCCGCCAAAAGAGTTGGTTAGTGAGAATAAAGTTTATGGCACACAAACATGTTACACACCATTAAAACTTACACAATCAGTCATGCTTTTATGTACCCATTAAGGACTGTGACGTAACCATGGACCATGGTATTGGAAAACTGGATGGTGATGCTTCCAAGAACCTTTCGGTCAGTAAAGAAGTGCAAATGATAATCAAAAAAAGACTTATTCTGAACACTGAACTTCACCTATTAATTATAATTGTAAAAAACATGCATATTTAAAAAAAAAATTATTAGTCAATTTTATATTAGACTTGGACCAGTTCTCCTCTTAAAAATTACAAATATGAACTGCCTGTGATTAACTGCAGTTATGACTGCATGTTGGATTTATTTCTGATTTCAACTTGGGTCCTGTTACCAGGTTCAGCAAGCAATCCTCAACGACATGCACAGAGCAATGAGCTGGATCGAAAGACACCAGCATTTACTCCGTGGGCAGGTGATGGAGCCTGCGGTTCTTCAAATGGACCCTGGCAATCAGTTAAAGGCAATTGAGGACGTCCTCGAAGGACAATCGGATAATGGAAAGGAGGATCTTCTCATCACCTTTGAGCACCAGGAGGATATGGAGTTGTTCTTCAAACTTTGTGTGGATGAGGAAAATTTGAAAGTCAATGCCATGTTCCTCTAAGATGGATAACAGATCCAGACCAGTACATGTACCTCAGACCCAGACCAGTATATGTCACCCTAACCCCTAACCCACCCACAAAATTATTATTATGATGATTGTTATTAGTCTGGTTTTCACCATACTAAGGTCAATCTTTTAAGATTGAACATTAGTCTGGGGAAGCTGCGCTTTGTTTCTACTGCTCAAGAGGCGGGATCAATGGGCATCGTTCAAATGACTCCGTACGCAATTGGATAGTCCTACAACCAATCAGAGCAACTTTCCGTACAACAACTGCTGCTTCGCGTCGCTTATGTTTCGTCATCGTCACGTCACCGGCCAATAGCGTGCCAGGAGAGAATGGCCGTTTCTGATTGGAGCCAAAGATTCTGGCAATGTAACAGCGAAAGTAAGCCTGAGGGTGTCCAGCCTAAACTGCCGAGCGAAATCCAAATTTCCCGGAAGTTTCAGGCAGGGTTCACCCAGCCTAGATTGTTATAGTTGTTAGTATCATTTTTATTGTTAATATTGTTATTGTTGTTGTTGTCATAATTATTGGTGTTATTTGTATCATTAATATCATCATTATTGTCATTATCATCATCATAATTATTGTCACTATTATTATTATTATTGTTTTCATTTTTGTCATGATAATCGTTTGTTTGTTAAATAATTTGCTGTTCAATAAAATTAAATTTCTAAATAAAAATTAGTAGTCCCTTTCATTTTGATTTTTGATAGCATTAAGAGAGTAGCTCAGGTTATTTGTTTATGATAAATACACATTAAGACATATTACATCATCATAATTTAATGAATAATTAAGGAACATTCATTATGGGTTTTTTTAGGCATAGACACCTTGATTTTAGACAGTGGATAGACGTTTTGAAATGGGGGAGTGAGAGGAAGGGACATGCAGCAAAGAGCCGCGCCTCATTATGGTTTCTTGTCCCTCTTCGGACACCGTATTAAAAGAGTTGAGGAGTGGGCGGAGTTCAATGTTGAGGTGGGTGGGGTTAAACGTTTAACTCCGCCCACGTTGAGGTCTGCGGGGCTGCAGTCAGGAGGCTCGTTCGACTTGATGTAGCCGCCTGCAGCGCGCCACCTAACGTGATGTATTGTGGGTTGAAAGCGATGCATGATGGCTAGAATTTGTGTCCGACTTAGCAGCCGACTGCAAAGACGTCACAGGGTCGCGACCATATCACGTGACCCAAAACATCGCGAGAACAAGTTTTTAAGAGCCGCTTCTTGCGGCGCTTGGCAGCGCGGTGAACGGTGGCTGCAACTGGCTTGTCCACACCTCCGCTACAGCGGAATGGTTCTCATTGGTTAAAAGTTCAATGACGTGTGTTCAGGTCCGCACTCGGCGGCCACCTTGTGGTGAAATGATACTTTTTATTTTGGTCGCATTGATCTCATGGCTTGATCTAAAGTTCCGTGCATTGTGTTGTGAGTCGGCCTATTATATGTGAGGTCTGGTTAATACAAACATAGAATGATAATACAAATATATTGGGAAAAAATAATGCCTTCCACATGTTGCCTTGCGTGTGTGTGTGTGTGTGTGTGTGTGTGTGTGTGTGTGTATGTATGTATGTATTTATGTATATATGTATGTGTGTGTGTGTAATATATATATATATATACATATATATATATATATATATATATATAAAACATATCCTCTTTGGTTTGCTGCTGTGTTCTATCGCTTGAGCACTATAGTCACGTTGACTTTGTTGTCCGACTTGACGGCGTTTGGCTACGGTCTCTTTTAGAGCCCGCCCCCTCAGACACCTGCAGCTCTCGTCGGCGTGATAAGTCAAGTCAAGCCAAGCCAAGACCATCCCGAACGAGCCTAGGGATACATGTGGACCAGCCCCGCGAGCGAACATGACGACAACAGTACCAGTAACTAGTGATGTGACTTCCGAAACGGGCGTGTCGGCGCTTCTCTGAAGTCCCGGATCGAAACGTTTCGAAACGTTGTGCCGAAAAGCGGTTCTGAAATGCGCATGTCACGTGACTGTAGTTCAGTGATTGAAGGAACGCCTCTATGTTTCGAAACGGCTATTCCAAGACGGGCAGATCCTTTGAAATACTGGCAAGAGCGACGTGCTGTCTTCCTTAATTTGTACCAACTGACTAAGAAATGTTTAAGTGTCCCTGCAACAAGTGTACCCTGTGAAAGGATTTTTTCAAAAGCAGGGGAAGTGTTATCCAAAAAAAAAGAAACAGACTCAGCTCAAAAAGAGCTGAACAAATATTATTTTTGAATAAAAATCTTTGATTATTGTATTGCATATAACAATGTGTCATTTATTTATTTTTAATAATGTTTCTTTAATTCAACCTGTATTCTACTTAACTTAAGGAAACCTAAGACTGGCTCATTTCATTGTGGCACATAATTAGGAGTTTTCTTTGGCCAGAGCATTTAGTTCACAGAAGTGGCCACTAGATGCCACTGTAGAGTCAGGTTTCATATTCGTTTCAAGGCTTCAACACATACGGAAACAGCGCTTCGAACTGTTTCGAAGCTTCCCTTTGCCCATCACTACCAGTAACAGTCCGTAACGAAAAGACATCCGAGTGGAAACAACGGCCAGCTACTGACCAGTTCAGCTTCAAATCAAACCTGGGCTACATGGTCTAACCATATAACACACTGAAAAGTACACGTAGCGACATTTAACACAAACGTTTTCACTTCCTTTCCCGTTCGTTTTCCTTCTTATTTCTCTCTCGTCTTATTGTTCTTATCTCACGTAGCAAATCGTTGCTAATCGTGCTAGCAGCTGTTTGCTAGCTAGTATTATTACTACTGCTATTAGCAAATGCTGTGAGAGAACGTTCAACAATTTCGGGCATTTGCTAACAAAATATGAACTGTGTCATGCGAATAACGTTCATGTGAAAGTAAATATTATTATCATATAACAACAACATGGGTGTAAGTGCTGCAAACAAAGTTATCCATGCTGCTCACCTTCTCCATTCAGCCGAGATGAGAAGAGGGAAACCTCAGCGCCTTCAGTTCAAACCAAGTTCGGTTATGTCATGTGACTTCCCAGGGTATAGTTCAATACAGTATTTCACTGTAATAATACTGTTGAATGCTGTGAAATCCTTGCATTTTTTTCTGTGCTGCTGCGATATTACAGACCTTGTTGTGATATAAGAGGGGTTTTTTGATTGCAGGATTGTAGGCCTACTGTAAAATTAGAGTTAGATGCTGTAAAAATCCAAAGATACTGTAGTGTTTACAGGTATTCATTGGGATATTACAGGGGAACTTAATTACAACAAGTTACTGTAAAATAATACTGTTAATTATTGTGAAATTCTGGTAATTTCTAACAGTCAGCCCTAACCCTATCAGCCCTGAGTATATACAAATATAAATGTTATGTATTATCATCATTATTTTAGAGGGAAAATTACATATTGACCTGTGTTTCATTTAGCTAAGGCATATAAATGGTAAATACAAATTACAATTTGTATTCCACTTTATGTTATTGCCTGATTAGAGAGGGAGTGTGAGAGAGAGAGAGAGAGAGAGGGGGGGGGGGGGGGGCAAGGCAATTTCCTGATGACCACATCAAGGTGATGTCAAGTGAATTTCAAGCAGAATAAAACAGCGAAACCTCCGTCAGCAATGCCGGACTGTGCACGCCAAAATATGTGCACATGCATTGTACAAACATGGATACACACACACTCACACACTTATGCACGCCCACGCATACAATCTTTGTCTCATGAGAAATGGTATTAATACCTAGCAGGCTTTAAAATGTCAGCCAGTCCCAAACAAGGGGCACAAAGACGCAATTTATTTATGGATCAGACACTTCTCATGTCTTTCTGCTCTTGAGCTATATTTGTTTTCAAAGTGTGTCTTTAGAAGGAGGATGAAGAGGAGGAGGAGGAGGAGGTGGAGGAGGAGGGGGGATGAAGATGCAGACAGACAAACAGACCACAGTGGTGAGGAGGGTGTGCGGGCCGGCAGCCAGAGATCAGCCAGTTACGCCGCCCCAAAGGAGTTGGTATTTTAACTCACACTCCGGGTAAAATGTCCCTTAGGATGACTCTTTCACTTCTGACACATGGCTGCGATCAAAGAGTTACATTTGGTGATAAAAATAACACAAATGTGGGCTAATCGCAAATCTGCATTCAGCCCTGGCTGCTGCTTTCGAACATGAGCCGATGGAGTTTATTTACTCGCCCTTCTTTCCTACTTCCTTTATCTTGTCTTTCTCTCTCTCTTAGTATTCACCTCCACTCATATTAGTCCAATCTTCTGAGCTTCTTACTCATCGAGAGATGATTGCCTGTTTAAACATCTGCCCACATCAGTTTATACACACACACACACACACACACACACACACACATACACACACACACACACACACACACACACACACACACACACACACACACGATTGTGTTCCAGACAATCAATAACATCAGTGTCTACCTGACTTAAGATTTAAAAGATCTACTAATGCTATAATTCACATACATGTGTAATTGATATTACAATAGTGTACTGGAATTATATATTTGATGAGCATTATCATTCATCATTATCTTAATTTCTGAATGAAATGGGAGGATTTGTTTATGCTGCATGCTGCCTGCAAATTGATCTTTTAATGTTGTATTTTCTGACTGGATATTGAATTTCATCAGTCAAGTAAATGGCCTCATTTATATAGTGCTTTTCTCCAAAGCACTTTACAGGAATGACTGTCATTCACCCATTCATTCACAGCGGAGTCAAACACGCAGGGCGACAGCCAGCTCGTCAAGAGCAATTGGGGTGAGGTGTCTTGCTCAGGGACACCAGGCACTCAGCTAGGAGGAGCCGGGGGTCGAACCGGCAATCTTCCGGTTGCCAGTCCAACGCTCTACCTCCCTAAACCCCCCCAAGTGATTAAAGTCAAAGGAGAATTGTCGCCTGTGACTAACATCTACCTTCAATGTCATTTCAGGAACGACAAATAACATCAAACACAACACGGACGACATTAGGTAAAGCTGCACCAATCTATGTTTTTATACCAAGAACTTTATACCAAGCCATTTTTACTTATAAGGCTCAACATGAATCACAAATTTACGAGGGAATTACAATCTTCACAAAATAATTCTTATGCTATTAGACTGTGACTTTGCTGACCCCACAATTCTATTCAACTGTTGGATTAGCAACACAGACTTAGGGAGAGTCAGAGAATTAAAAAAAATGCTTTCTCATCTGTGGCCTCCCTTCACTCGTCTCCGTTATCCCAAGGCTCAGTTTTAGAATGCGTTGTTTTCAAATTTGCACTCTTCCTTTAGGGCACATCATTTTTAAGCGTAATCACTTGTAAGCATAACACTGTTTTCTAATTGCTATGCAGATGATTGTGTACAACTGAATCTCAGTAGATGCTGGTTTTGGGTGTTTATCACAACATTTGTTTGATCATATTCACTAAAGCCGACAATATGCTCCGATAAAACAACATTAATCATCCGGTTTTAGAAAAAAACATGCTTCTATGTGCACCTAGAGCTTGTTGTTTGTTTTGCAAAAATCCACCGAGTCTGTATCATCCTGTCCATTCAGCGCAGTTCCCAGTTGGTGCACATGCCACAGATCCCACCTCCCCCCTCACGCATGTTTGGGGGGAGCAGAGCAGCCCAGAGCAGCCCAGAGCAGCAGAGCAGCCCAGAGCAGCCCAGAGCTTACCGGACACCCAGCAACCTTACCAGGCCCAGTATTTGGGCCCATGCCGGTAAGTCTCGCCTTCTACCACCTTCTAAACAGTCTGCTACATGTGCCTCTTCAACGCCACTCAACTCCTCGTGTGTAAGTTTCCACTGCCTCTCCTTCCGAAGCTACACTAGCGACCTAGCTAGCTGCTAGCAAACCTATACACCAAAACAAACACCTTTTTCTTCCACAGCCACCATCTGCTCCAAACATGGCACCCTGCACCTCACCACCCACCACCAACCCCTGCGATGACTGCCGAAAAGCAGAGAAACACATCACTCACCTCAAGGATAACATCAGACGACTCTCAGACGAACTCCGGAAAAAAGACTCTCTCCTCACCGACTTCGCTGACACCGCAGCCACACAGTCCAAAATCATCTCCTCCATGAACCCCGCCATCGCAGACACCATCCTCTGGGACCCATCTTCATCACCCTGTCACCGGCCCTCCTCGTGCTCAACCCCCAGCTCGCAGCCCCTCTGGTCAGTGGTGGTGGGCAAAGTTAGGACCGGGTGTCCCTGCGTGGCCTCGCCTCCGACCCTCAACCTCACCAACCGCTTTGCCTCGCTACCACCTGATGTCCCCGTTCACCCTGCCGATGTCCTCTTGGCCGCTTTTGTTCCAGCGGCTGGTGCTCCTCCTTCCCCTCTCACGGAACCGGACTCCATCCGAGCTGCGGCAGTAGCAGCGGCGACAGTGGTGGAGGTTTCTCCACCAGCCGGTTCGAAGGAGACCGGTCAGCCGGGGAAATCCTCTTCTTTCCGCCGCAGGCTGCTGCGGGAGGCCGTTAACAGGCGCTCCGGTGGTCTTCCCCGCCCTTGGCTACCGGTGGAGGTGTCTCCAAGGCAGGATCTCGCATCCTCCTCCTCCGCCGCTGCTATCCCCTCTCACACTTATGTGAACCGGGCACCCACTCCTCTCTTTCCTCCCACTGCCCTGATTGTCGGCGACTCCATCGTTCGACACATACGTTTTGCGAACTCGGTCACTCTTTGCTTCCCCGGTGCCACCGCCGCCGACATCCTGGAAAAACTTCCTCGTATCCTTGAGTCAGCGCCCTCAACAATTACGAAAGTAATCATTCACTGCGGCACGAACGACACCACCCACACGCCATCGGAGCTGACAAAAGTTCATTTCATTCAACTTTTTAATCTTCTTAACAGCTCCGGAAAGTTTGCTTTTATCTCTGGCCCTCTCCCCACACTGGGCTGTAGCGATGTTCGTTTTAGCAGGCTTCTCTATCTCCATACTTGGCTCCAATCTGTTTGCGCAGCACATAACATCCACTTTATTCACAACTTCGACATGTTCTGGGGGCGTCTCTCCTTCTTTGTGCGAGACGGTCTTCACCTGAGCAAGATGGGATGCTGCATGCTAGCTGCCAAATTCCAGCACGCTGTGCACTATGCGCGTGATTGACCGTTAACCATGCACACCTGTCCACCCACCCCCTCCCTTTCTCTAGATCAGTCCCTGCCACCTGGGTTTGTTTACACTACCTCACACACCCCCTCCTCCCCGGAACATCCATCGTCACCTCCACCCTCCCAGTCTGCGTTCTCCCCCGTCAGCGCCCTCTGCCGGCCACACCAGTCACCAACAGTTTCACCAGTGTTTCTCCCCATACCCACCATCATCAGCCTCAGACACCCCCATCAACACGACATATCTCAGGCCACCGCCATTTCCCACCATGGACGCAATAAAAATCTCATTCAGATCCCCCTGAAAACTCCCCGGTCTTCTGCCAGCAACACCCCATCTTCTCCAGTCAACTTCTGTCTTTTAAATGTCCGTTCCTTGAACAATAAGTCCTTTTTATTTCATGATTTTATTACTTTCAATTTGTTGGACTTTTTTATCATCACAGAAACCTGGCACAATCAAGAAGACTGCAGCTCACTGACGGAAGCAACCCCCCCAAATTATAAGCTTTTACATCAACCCTGGCTAACAGGGCGGGGCAGGGGGGTTGCTGTCATTTTAAGAAATGTTTTTAAATGCACCCCTGTCTTTTATGATGCTTTTACTTCTTTTGAACATCTTGGTTTTATGTTAAACTCAAACACTAATTCTAATCATTTACCGACCCCCGAAACCAAACAGTGTTTTTATTCAAGAGTTTTCAGAGTTTTTATCTAATTTTATGTGCAAATATGACAGGGTTCTTATCTTAGGTGATTTTAACATCCATGTCTGTTGTCCCGCCCAAAGTTTTATCACAGATTTTTTAGACGTTTTAGATTCTTTTAATCTCACTCAAGCTGTGAATGTACCCACCCACTGTAAAGGTCATACACTAGACTTGGTTTTATACAGTGGTCTCAGCCCCAAGAACCTAAGATCTGAGGATATCTGTGTGTCCGATCATAAAGCAATTTTATTTAATGTGGTTTTATGTGTTTTACATGTAGATCAGGAAACAGCTGTTCGCCGCCGAGTTTTTACCTCTCTGTCTGCTTTTAAGTTTTCTGAACTTTTTACCTCTGCTTCTTTTAGTGCTCTTAACCATAATTTTAACACTGAGGAGCTGGTCTCCAATTTTAACCAAACATGCATAATCTCTTCTGGATTTAGTTGCCCCTTTTAAAATGAAAAAGAAGAATTCTAATCCACAGCCCTGGCACAACGATTTTACACACCAACTGAAAAGAGATTGTAGAAAAAATTAAAGAATTTGGAAAAAGTCCGGCACTCATGTTTTTAAGGAAATTTGGATAGACTCATTGAAAAAATATCAAAATACAGTAAAAGAAGCAAAGAACTTTTCCAACCTGATTTTAGAGAACCGTTCTAACCCCAGAGTTTTATTTAAGGTTTTAGATTTAGTCACCTCCCCCTCTCCCTCTTATTTTAACGATGCAACACAAGAAACCTGCGAGGAGTTTTTACAGTTTTTTAAAGACAAGGTTGATTTTATTAGGCAACAGATCACTCCCCCAGACAGCATTTTACCCGCTAGCAGAGACATTTTTACACATTTTAGCGATTTTCAACCTGTTTCACTTTCTTTCTTATCAGATATTTTATCAGACATGAAACCAACCACGTGCAGCCTTGATTTTATTCCTACTAAATTTCTTAAAGAGGTTTTTAACACAGTTGGACCCAGTATTTTATCCATTGTAAATAGTTCTTTAACCCACGGTGTGTTTCCCTCTGTTTTTAAGCATGCTGCGGTCCAACCCCTTTTCAAGAAAGCCAACCTAGACCCCACTGATTTTAATAATTTTAGACCAATTTCTAAACTTCCTTTTTTATCTAAAGTTTTAGAAAAAGTAGTTTCCTCCTCAAAGTAACCAACAACCTGCTTTTAACTACAGACAGAGGAGAGAGCGCTATTTTAATCCTTTTAGACTTAAGTGCCGCTTTTGATACCATAGATCACAACTTTTTAATTGACCGTCTTAAATCCTGGGTTGGTATCAGGGACACTGCACTTGGTTGGTTTTGTTCTTACCTTTTTAACAGAACTTGTGCGGTCACCATAGGCAACCACTCATCCTCTACAACCCAAATAGCCTATGGTGTACCGCAAGGTTCTATTTTAGGTCCAATTTTATTTTCTATTTATATGCTCCCACTTGGCCAAATTATCCAGCGGCACAATGTTTCCTTCCATTGCTATGCTGACGACACACAGATATACCTCCCGCTGAAACCCAATGATCCGAGAAGCCTGGCTGCTGTTTTAGACTGTCTAAAAGATGTGAACCGCTGGATGGCCCATAACTTTCTCCAACTCAACAACTCCAAATCAGAAATAATACTGTTTAACCCGCCAAACTCCATCTCCAGTCCCATTAGCCTTGGTCCGTTAACCAGTAACATCAAGCCCACTGCCAGAAACCTAGGTATCTTCTTCGACTCAGACTTCACCTTCATCCCTCACATCAACAAAGTTGTTCAGTCCTGCTTCCTCCACATCAGAACCATCTCCAAAATCAAAAACGCCCTCATATTCTCCCGTTTAGATTACTGTAACTCCCTCCTAACTGGCATCAACAACAAATCACTCTCCCGCCTCCAGCTGGTTCAAAACTCAGCAGCCAGGCTTCTCACTGGTTTTAACAGACGGCATCACATCACTCCGATTTTAGCCTCACTCCACTGGCTCCCAAGATTTTACTGATCACTTTTAAGGCTCGTCAAGGTCTAGCCCCAGAATACATCTCAGACATGCTGACCCCATACGAGCCTGTTCGCAGCCTTAGATCCGCGGGCGGGTCTCTCTTAACTGTTTCAAGGCCGAGGCTCAAGGCCGAGGCTCAAAACCAGAGTCGACGTGCCTTCTTTATCAGAGCGCCTCGGCTTTGGAACGACTTGCCCGCGGAGATAAGGCTTGCTGAATCAGTGTCATCTTTTAAATCACTTCTTAAAACTCATTTTTATAGACTTGCCTTCCTGTGATGCCGTCTTTTTATCTTTTTATCTTTTCATCTTTTCATCGTTTTATCCCTTTATCCCATTATTTTTTCTTTCTTTGCAAGCACCTCACATTAATTTACAAGCTAATAATAATTTCCTATGTCCACTGTACATTTGTTGTTTTGCTTTTACTGTATTTGTGTGTACTGTGATTTTTGACATGCCAAAGCACTTTGTTAACTGCTGTTTTTAAAGGTGCTATACAAATAAAGTTATTATTATTATTATGTTACAATATCACAGGCACATGCCTCAAGCTAGGCATACGCTAAATGACATTAGCAGTTGCTATCTATGAGTAAGTTAGCCAGCCTACCTCTGTGTAGCATGTATTCCATGCCGTTTATCCAGTACCCGACGTTTAGGGGCAGATCATTTGTGTTGATGACGCCGCATATGGTGGGAGACCAACGGTGTACACTTTTGATTATTGTTTAAGCACAAAGATAATGATTATATTATTTTACTCTAAAACAACATGCATGCTATGGATATATTATGTGTCAAATACTTGGTCCCCAGGCTGGTATGGCTACCACTGCTCCTTCATAGTTAAGGTAAATGCAGAGGACACATTTTCCACAGGGTGCAAGTGCAACTTCATACTCATGATACCTATAAATCTATTGGGAATACATCTATTAAATGTTGAAACAAAACCTTACAAAACATTGTAAATGAACATGAATCCTCTCAAGTGTAGTTAATTTTAATTCAAATGCAAGAACAAATGGATTAAACAAATGTACCATTTACAAAATCTGAAAATAGTACATATAATACAAATAATACAAATACATAACACCACCTGACATTTCTTAAACTTGAGGTAGCCAAAACCTTGTAACCTTTTTTGTATTTTATGGCTATGTATGCGAGTTTATTTCACCAAAAGCCATTTTGTGGTAAGTGCGCCCTCTATTGGATAGTGGTGGCTATAGGCTGCATTTTCGGGTTCCTCTCCGTCTGCATTCTACTTGACTGAGTGAGGCTGCTTCTGAATGAAGATAGAATCCTGAACTTTTGCTCTCATTGAATTTGTACAGAATAAAGTGCCTACGTGCTAAAGAACGTCAGCATCCTGTCTTCAGTGCACCGGAACACAACGCAGTAATCGGCGAAGTGCAGACCGGCTACATAAACTCTAACCTGACGTTAGCTAACTAGATGCACGTAACGTACAACGTTAACTGTGTTGTTATCGCCTCTGTCCAGAGTCCACCTTTGGTGACATATCAAAAGTATTCCTGACTTCTGACTTACCTTAAGTGCTACTTTTTGCCCTCTGAAATCCGAAGTCCTGTAGATCAAGCTGTCCTTGTCGCTTGGCCATGATGCTGAAATCACCACCTGCGCTTGCTATATTGCTGACTGACGTGACGTCAATTAAAAAAACAACAACAACCTCATCCACAGTATTTTTAGTATACTCAATATGCGCAAAAAGTAAATATTGAAATAGTGGGAATATTTCCACATTCATTGATGAAATTACGCAGGGGATGGGAAGGGGGGATGGCCATTTCGGAAGGGGGATGATTTTGACCATCTTTATTTCAAGGGGGATGCCATCCCCCCGCATCCCCCCTCAACTCGAGTATTGGTTATAATATAGCTAAGTCAGTAATTTGGTTCATTAGGCATCTATCCTGTCAATTAGAGATATAAACGGTCTCCATATTTTTTCAAAGTTCTTTGGGGAACCTCTCAATGGAAAACTCAGCTTCTCCAGCTTCACACTATACAGAACGTCCTTGATCCATCGGTCATATGATGGGGGCAGGACATGTTTCCAGTTTGGGAGAATTAGGCATCTGGCCACCTGAAAGTCCCTTACCTGTTGGCATACCAAAAAAATGGCAGAGAGGGGATCTGGAGCTATCACAATATTATAGGCTTTTTGTAATGTGTCAAACATTCTGGACCAGTAGTTTGACAGTGTGGGGCACGACCAACACATAAGATTCACAGGGGATTGACCATATCTGTTACAAACATCCTGAACATTAGGGTATATTTTAGACAATCTATTGTTAGTGTAATGAATTCTGTGGATAATTTGACATTGAATCAGTACATGCCGGGCACAAACAGAGGAATTGTGCCGAGTAAGTAAGTAAATAAAATGTATTTATAAAACACATTTATAACAGTTCACACTGACCAAATTGCTGTACATAATGCATTAATAAGGTCAACAAGTAAAAATAACAATGCTGAATAGTCATTGTTTAGCTGGAGGAAATGATCCCCCATCCATTAATCTCCTTGAGACACTGGGAGAGTCTGAAGTGGATCACTGGATCTCAGTGGGAAATATAGTTGGGAGTCGTCAGAAGTGGAATGATAGGTTATATTTTCTAATTATATTTCCTAAAGGGAGCATATATAAACAGAATAGGACTGGACCCAGGATGGACCCCTGGGGGATGGCGTTTTCACCTGTGTCTAGTGTGAGGAGCAGTCATTAGACAATTTTAGCAAAGCTGTTTCAGTGCTGTGGCATGCTTTAAAGGGGCCACAGCACGCACGGACCCACAGCACGCACGGACCCACAGCACGCGTGGACCGACAGCACGCGCGGACCCACAGCAAGCATGGAGAGTGTGGACCAACATCACAGACGGACTGCGCGGGCGACCGACAGACCGGGTCTGGTCTCTTGCGTTTCATTTTTATGGCTACGGTCCGTGTTAGCTTCTATGTGTGCGCTAACCACTTCACATCGGGCTGCTTCAGTAACGAGGGTCAGTACAAAGCTGGCTTTGCCTCGACACTGACCCTAGTAAAAGTATCTGTCCCCACAATACGGGCCCCAGCAACTTCACCTGAGCCACATAGGCGAGCCATAGCGATACCACCACGTAAACATTGCCGCATGCTGCCGCGTAGAGCAAGCCGTCCTGTCTCTCTCCGAGTAGGTGATGACAGCCGGAGCTCATTAGCATTTAAAGGTGCAGATACAGAAGCAGCATGTTCTCAGTAGAGCTCATTTGAGCAGCTTTTAGACAGCTGAAATTCAGGACCACAGATGGATTTGGGGCAATGCATATCGAATAAGTGCTGTTGGACCTCTGACAGGTGTGTGAAATTGATGAAAATAGTATAATATATGACCTTTAAGCCAGATTGAAATGTGACCAGCCATGGCAAAACCAGGAACAAGTCCACCTCGGGGCATTTTGAGTTATTCACAAATTCTGAAAGTGTAGTAAGCTTTCATATGATGTCTAACATATGGAAATCTGATAATATTTGACGAAGTTGTGGCCATTTGAATGTATGCTTCTCTGAAAACCGTTCACTGAGAAAACTGGCCTGAAAGATTTGCAAATCTCACCTCACCTCACCTCACCTGGCCAGAAAGGAAACATAATGGCGCTCTTTTGCATCTCATTCAGATAAGCCCTCCCCCCTACAGATGTCACTCAGTGATATCTGGTTTATGTTAGCCTGCAGGGCAGAAAGTATTGTAGTGGTTTGAACAATGGTTATCAAAAGCAGTTATCATGTAGGTAATGTTGATGTAGTGTTATTTTCGTTAAGCACTTTACTGGACTGATCAGAATTAGAAGGTACTTTATTGAAATGGAAATGCTTAAAGTGTACAATGTAAACATTGGAGGAAAAAAATCCTACAGTACAGTCAGTACTAGAATTAAAGTGTAAGTTTGGCGGAAATTGAAAATAAAGCTATTTTCTGAATGAAAATATATCAACTAAGCCGTGGAGGAAGTAATTTTCGCTCATCACGCAGTTCAGAGCTAGCACGGGCGGAAGCTAGAGTCCAAAATCGCAAACAGTGGGTTAGCATGGGGCCAACAGCCACACGCTTTCAAAATCGCATTTTTAAACCACTAACATTGCTCAAAACAGCGCCAAACCTCGTCAGCAGCTTGCTCTGGGTGTCTACACATAAAACGAAGCATCAACAACTCAGTTCATGAACCCGAAGTTTATAACAGAAGACAGTTAAGAACACTCACCAATTCTACCCCTGCCAGCTCCTCGCGAAGGATAGTCCGTAAGTGTCGATTACCGAACGCAGCTCTCGTGTTCCCGTGTGAGATCTCGCGTGACATGTATGTGCTTCAGATAAGGCTGCTGTCTTGAACTGATTGGAAGTGTATACAAACTATCCCGACGTTTTTACCCACCGTTATTAACTTATATTTGGCCAAACTGCCACTAATTTAAAAGTATACTCGTTTTATTCTGGGCGAAATCTTCAGTGGTCTCCCTCGTTTTGCATTGCGTTCGGTAATCGAAGAAGAAGAAAAAGAAGAAAAAAAAGCTGGGTAAACACGGAAGTGCCGTCTATGCAACAGCTGTATTATTTGAGATAAATGGTCATTTAGAAATGGGACGGTAGTTTTTTGGGCAATTGACATAAAGGTTACATTTTTTAATTGGACGACCGCATGCTTGAAACATGAGGGAGCAGTGCCAGAGACAAGGCATGTGTTAATAATGACCAGAATGCTTGGATCAATGGTTTCAATGGCATCTTTGATGATCTGAGCAGGGATAGCATCATTGCGGGTCATCTAGGGTCACTGGTGAAAAATTATCAAAGCCCACTGTACCAGCTATAGAACACAGTGGAGGGGTGGGAACAGAAGGGGTAAAAGACAGTTTGAGGTGTTCGATTTTATCAATAAAAAACTAAAAACTAAAAAAAGTTTCACAAATGACTGTAGAAGTTTGATAATTGAGTTAATAAAAAAGGTACTTAAAAGGATTTTGGGTCTGTGGGAGTGTTTGTTAATAATATCAGAGAAATGTTTGGCTCTGGCTTTCTTAGCCGCTGTCATGTCCAAGAAGAAACACTATAAGTTATGTTTAGTTTTGTCTGTCTCGTGACTTCCTGTTTTATTTTGAAATCGAACTGTCCTCTCGTTTCAGGTAGCTTCCTCCTTCCCCTTGTGTGTTTTCCACTGGTCTGATTGTCTGCCCTGCCCTGATTGTTTCCACCTGTTTCCCATCACCTTGTGTGGCCCGTCGCCGCCACGGCGTGCACTTGGCCCTGTCTAACTGTGAGCAGCAGATCTAGAGAATCTATATAACACCAACAACGCCACCTTAGGACTTTCACCTAAAGAGTATACTCCTTTAACTTTAATATCTCAGAGAGGGTTTCCCGAAAACATCCCATACACAGGTCCGCACACAAATGAATACAGGCACGTATGATGTATAAGTTAACAATCTTTATTTCTCTCAATAAACAATTTTTATTAAGTTATCTCTAAAACATTTATATAGTTATTTTCTTTAATGTCAGACAAAATATGGTGTTCCACTTACACCCATCCGTAGTGGTCCAGCTAAGAGAAAGGGGGCAGATAAACAGCTAGCTCCAGCAGAGGTCACTGCTCTTAAATAAACTAAAAAAAACGAAGGGCCCGCCCTCCAGTAGGCTCACCACCCGCAGGAGGGTTCAGAAGGGGCGGGTGCGGTGTGTTTTGGGTGGCTGTCCTGGGCGGGTGCCCCGGCGACCCAATCCCCGGACGGTGACACTAGCCATGGGGACATGGAATGTCACCTCACTGGGGGGGAAAGAGCCTGAGCTAGTGCGGGAGGTAGAGCACTACCGGCTTGAGATAGTCGGGCTCACCTCCACGCACAGTCTGGGCTCTGGAACCCAACTCCTTGAGAGAGGCTGGACTCTCTTCTACTCTGGAGTTGCTCGCAGTGAGAGGCGCCGGGCTGGTGTGAGCTTGCTCATAGCTCCTCAGCTCGGCCACCGTGTGTTGGAGTTTTCCCCAGTGAACGAGAGGGTTGTTTCCCTGCGCCTTCGGGTCGGGGATAGGTCTCTCACTGTTGTTTCGGCCTATGGGCCAAACGGCATTGCAGAGTACCCGGCCTTGGAGTCCTTGGGAGGGGTACTGGAGAGTGCTCCAACCGGGGACTCCATTGTTCTACTGGGGGACTTCAATGCTCACGTGGGTAATGACAGTGTTACCTGGAGGGGTGTGATTGGGAGGAACGGCCTCCCCGATCTGAACCCAAGTGGTGTTCTGCTATTGGACTTCTGTGCTAGTCACGGTTTGTCCATAACGAACACCATGTTCAAGCATAAGGGTGTCCATCAGTGCACGTGGCACCAGGACACCCTAGGCCGGAGGTCAATGATCGACTTTGTGGTGGTGTCATCTGACCCTCCGGCCGTATGTCTTGGACACTCGGGTGAAGAGAGGGGCTGAGCTGTCAACTGATCACCACCTGGTGGTGAGTTGGATCCGCTGGCGGGGGAGGAAGCTGGACAGACTTGGCAGACCCAAACGTGTTGTGAGGATACCATGGCTCGGCGGAGCTGCCAACATGCAGCACCCGCTTCGGCAGAAGAGAGAGAAAGACTAAATAACTGGGGGGTATATAAACCACCCTACATTAGCGGCCGAGACCACGGCGGCACTACAGGTGCCGGAAAGGGGCATGTCACACCTGCCGCGATCTGTCGCAAAACAGACAAACAGACTAACGAGGACACCAAAGAACCGAAATGAATAGATGCCATATATCATCCTGTTACACTTGTGTATATATAGTCTGCGTTTCCCTTTGTCCTGTGCCAGTTCGTCTTGTCTCGATGTCAGAGAACAATGCCAGCCACATTAGCCAAAGTCAGGTTTTGAATTTTGTTAAGTTTTTTGTCATAGTATAGCTTAATATTATTTTGATACTTTGTCTTTGCCTTTGTCCTGTATTGTTGTTGTTCGTTGTTAATTCCTGAAGATGTCAAAAGAAACTGTAAGCCTATCTTTGTTCCATTTCCGCTCAGCTCTCCGGCAGGCCTGACAGAGAGTGGGTTGTGTCATCAAGCCAGAGTTGTGGCTTAGGTTTGGAATGTCTGAGTTTAAGGGGATGTGGTGCCCGCCGGGTAAGGATGGGGAAAAGGAAATGTGGGCAAGTGATTGATGGTGTTTACATCCCGCCCTGGCATGCGAGCGGGGCACTTTTTATGCTCTCCCTCCGCACAGGACCATATAAGGAGTTCCGATGAGGGAAGCGGCCTCACCTGTGTGGCGAAGGCACAGCTGGAGAGAGTTGGCGCAACGAGGGGGGCGGAGATAAAAGGAGGAAGTGATGCCCAGAGACGCTGGAGTAGCTACGGCGAAACGTTGGAGAGGTGAATGTGGAGAGTTAGAGAGAGACGAAACCAAGTGTTATGTATGACCCTCTTTGGACGGAGAACCCTGCTGGCTGCCAGACCCCCTGATCGTCTGAGAATCACCACCCCCTCCCTGCAGCGCAGCCAGACAGAGCAAGCCAACCCCTCCCTACAGCGCAGCCAGCCACAACCAGCCGCAGCCAGCCACCCTCCCCTACCTGCAGCACAGTCAGCCCCCATCCCCTTCCTGCAGCCGCAGCCAGCCACCCTCCCCTTCCTGAAGAGCAGCCAGCCGCAGCCAGCCACCCTCCCCTCTCTGCAGCGCAGCCAGCCACCAGCCAAGTTCAACACAGTGAGCCAGCTGCACCCACCATACGGCCCCCTTCGAGGAAAAGGGGGCGAGGAGACACCAGCACTATAAGTGCTTTTGAAAAGAGACTCCTCCTTGCCCTGGAGGAGGACCAAACAAACGCCCCAGCCACACCCCCACCTCCAGCACCCATCACAGACGCTGATGATCTTTTATTCAGGAGCCTGCTGCCATCTCTCAAGAAGCTTCATGAAAGAAAAAAGGAGGAGGTGAAACTGAAACTACACCAACTTATTTTTGAGGCAGGAGAGGACTATGTTCTGTTTTTTAAGTTCCAGTTATTTTATATGTGCAGTTCAGTTAGGTATTTATTTTTGAGATAATATATCATTCGTTTGACCCTTGTGTTATGTTCCATTTTGTGTTATGTTTTATGTAAATGTTGAATTGTAAAATTTGTTTAATTATTAAATCTATTTTCCACAACAATACAACTTTATATCGCTTATTTTATAATCCACTGCTTATACCACAAGTAACGCCTCCCAAAGAAACTACAAAGACTACTCTGTTGGTGTCTGTAAATACTCCTAATACCTACCTGATAGTTGCAATAGTAGATCTAAAATGCTGCAGTTCTATTGTGCTTGTGTAGACAGTAGGGGAGTAGATAGGTTTGGGATTGGGCCTTTATATAGTTACGATTGTGCAGATGAAACATTTTTTTTGTTGTGTAAACTTTATGTACTTTATTATATGGGTGGCTCTTAAAAGAGCCTTTGGTTTTGTAGAGCTCTACATGTTGTCTTGCCAAGGAACAGCACCCTCCTAGCAAAAGTGTGAGGTGAAGCTCTCTCTCCCACGAATGGCCTCCCTTGTTGCATTAGTTGAGCCCATTCTGCCAACATCCTGGAGAACAGCAGCAGCAGCAGCAGTGTCCTCTGGCACTTGATGTGGTCCTGCCTCCCTCATGCCTGTGACCCTCAGGAAGTTGTGAAGGACACAGGTGGCTTTCACACACAGCTCTGCAGTGCCAGGGCTGACTCCAATTACATGCTGGTACATGCGCCACTGTGAGGAGAGGATGCTGAAAGCATCCTCAACAACCAACCCTGCAAGGCTGAGGTGGTAATTGAATATCCTCTGCTCCCTGGTGATGTTGGAGCCTGGAAATGGCCTCATCAGGTTCCTGCGGAGCGGAAAAGCCTCATCTCCCACAAAGACGTATGGCAGTGAGCCTCTGTGCTCTTCTCCTGGAACCACAGAATCTTGTGGGAGGTCCAGGGTGCCATCTCAGAGGCCCGCTCCAAAAGCGTTGTGGAGAGACCCACCGTCGCTGGTTCTCCTGTATCCTCCGATGTCAACGACCTGGAACCTGTATTGTGCATCTACAACTGCCAGAGGACAATAGAAAATGTCCCCTTGTAGTTGTAGAAGAGTGAGCCAGAGTTGGAGGGGGCCTTGATGACGACATGTTTGCCATCTATGGAGCCAGTGCAGTTGGGGAAGTTCCAGCGACGATGGAACTCCTCCGCTATGGCCCTCCAGTCCTCCAGGGTTGGAGCAGGCATCACCTCATTGACCATCGACTCCCAGATAGCTGCTGCCACATCCTTGACGATCCTGGCCACTGTGCAGAACCCCACACGATAGTTAAAGCCTGTGCTGCAGCCACGTCCTCGTGGCGCTAGTTTAGAGACAAGTGATCGACATTCAAAGCCATCTATCTGTCACATGCAGTTGTGGAGTGGCTGCGGTCACAAGTGAAACTACATTTCAGGAACAGAGCTCACACATATGTCCATATGTTCCTGACATCGCTCCTCCTCCCCCTAGTGTGACCCCTCCTCCTCCCCTTGTGTCCTCCTTGCAGGCTGAAATGAGAGAAATTAGTCAAAAAATAACCAGGTGTGGCTGTTACTTGGAAAAAGTCACAAAATCAATGACATTTCCTGTCGCCAGTAGGTGGCGCTCTGACTGTGAGTCACTGGCTGCGTTTCGGATCGCATGCATTTGCGCCTATGCATGCACGAGACTTGAGAGGATCCGTTGGAACTTGTCATAAACACGTCAAGTTCCCACCACGTCAAGTCGGACACAGATGCACTTCACAGACTTTGCACAAAGAATATGGCCTACCCAGTGGCGCTGGCTTTCTTCGTCGCGGACGAATTTGAGGCATTGGAACTCCCCTTGTTGATGGAGGCTGAGGAGCAAGTGAGGAATTTTCTCACGTCGGAAATTCCACGTGGTAATTCTAAGCAACTAGGGCAACGTTGAGGGGAGTGTCTTATGTCCGCACTTATTTGAGACCATCTGCACAGAAAAGCATGCGGAGGGAGGTACCCTGGAGATTCTGTGAGTTTTTAAAGCCATGTGACATGTCGCAAAGGGAAGTTATCACCAGCAGTTCTGACGTGTGGCGGGGCTGGTGAATGGCCTCGCTAGGTGGCGCTAGTAAGCAACTTTTTTGTGACCAAATGCAAAACCGCCAAATTCTCAAATTTTTCACCAGGCCGCATGTGCACACCAATTTTGAGGAGTTTTTTTTAATGCTGAGGCCTTCGCTGCCCGACATTGTCAGCGCTTGGGTCCTAATTAGTGAAATAAGCAGGTGGTTGAAAAAATGTTTTTGCCCACTTTCTGTTGACTTTAGGCAGTAGGTCTTTTTTGTACATCTCCACATAAAAAATATTTTATGCATGTACACCCAACCTAAAGGGGGGCTGTTACTCAGAAAAAGGGCATAAAATCAGTCACAATTCATGTCGCCATTAGGTGGCGCTCTGACTGTGAGTCAATATAGCAGTGCAGATGTGTTTAAGACGGCACTCTTATCAAGTATGATTTTTTTGGAGCAGATCAGAGAAGAAACGCTGAAGTTATAACAGCTTTAATGCCTTTAGCGAAGGTTCAAAATAGTAGCGCAGTCATGGCGTCGCCCTGGCCACGCCCCTAAACTTTTGGAGCAACTTTTTGTCCTTAAGGCCTTTCCAACCATATATCCAATTTTGGTATCAATCGGATCAACGGTATAGTCCAAGTTAGATCAAGTACAACCCCTGTGAATGGCCAAAAACGGCCAAAAATGGCCAAAAATTGCAATTTTTTAAATTTTTTGGAAGCGCCCCACATTACTCGATTTTGATGAAAATTAAGATGTATGTTGGTTGATGCTATCTCAACATAGGTTTCAAGTTTTGTGATGATTGGCCCAAAGGTTATGGAGTTATGCTAATTGTGTTGTATTGGCACAATATCTTCTGAATAAAACCATATTTTCAAAACGTTTTTGGACCATGACCCCAGCTAGGTCAACGGAGTATGCACACCAGACGTTGTCGGGCTGCATACGCCCTATTGCGACGCCCTATTGTTATTGTACGGTTTCTTATTATTCTTACGCGAAAGTTTTGGAGGCCTCAACATTAAAAAAAACTAACCAAAATTGGTATGTGCGCAGAAATTACACAATATTTCGATATGGTAGCGGTTTGGCATTTTGCCACCTAGCGTGGAGATTCACCAGCCCCGCCGCACCGTAACTCTGATTGACATGACATTTTGCACACATGTGCGGACAAGTGCCCTCTACAAAAAATCCTCTTGGAGATCCAAAGTCCGCGATTTTATGAAAAACCTGACGTTGCTCATTCCTCGTACACCGTTGATCCGATTTGGACGAAATTTGGTGTCTGTACTCGGTAGACTTAGCTTGGGTGATGGTACAAAAAGGTTTTGAAAATATGGTTTTATTCAGAAAACGCAATTAGCATAACTCCATAACCTTTGGCCAAATAATTATCAAACTCAAGCTTCCAAGAACGTACATGTCAAGTTTCATCAAAATCGAGTAATGTTGGCCACTACAGCTCATGGGGTCGAGTATGAAATGGAGAGCTTTCTGTTGACATGATTTGTCCTAACTAATGTTGAAATAGGAATATTATTATTACAACGTTAGTTTTGTACCGGTAGTCATGTTGCCTGCAGGCTACTTAACGGGCCCAACCACATTAATCCAAACTACATAAGGAATTTAACAACAAAAGTAATAATATTATGCCTATAACTCTATACATGTTGATAATGTAATTTCCTCGCTCCTTTTATCATATAGGAAAGCAGAAACAGTAACGTTATGGGTGTAGCTGTAGCTTATTATTTTTACAGTTTGCTCACAGCTAATATGGCAGTAGGATCGACCATGGAGTCACAAAACGTTACCAGCCTGTTATTTACAGAAAAATGAATCACAGAAATGGAATTGATGGATTATAATTTCATATGACAACAATCAATGCAGTTTACCGTAGGCAAATGGCAAGGCGCTCAGCTGGACCGATGTCCATCCTCTTAATTCGGTCTCCAACTTTACTGAGCACCTCGTCAAACTGGCCTCTGGTGAGCCTGAAGTACTGCTGGAACATCGGCTCATCCAGGCGAAGCTCCCGCACCAACCGATGGTACTCACCTTGTTGTTTTCGGGTTTGGAGGATCGGGTGAACCCAGAACCAACGACGGCGGAGTTGGTCCCTGAAGTTATAACAGCTTTAATGCCTTTAGCGAAGGTTCAAAATAGTAGCGCAGTCATGGCGTCGCCCTGGCCACGCCCCTAAACTTTTGGAGCAACTTTTTGTCCTTAAGGCCTTTCCAACCATATATCCAATTTTGGTATCAATCGGATCAACGGTATAGTCCAAGTTAGATCAAGTACAACCCCTGTGAATGGCCAAAAACGGCCAAAAATGGCCAAAAATTGCAATTTTTTTTAAATTTTTTGGAAGCGCCCCACATTACTCGATTTTGATGAAAATTAAGATGTATGTTGGTTGATGCTATCTCAACATAGGTTTCAAGTTTTGTGATGATTGGCCCAAAGGTTATGGAGTTATGCTAATTGTGTTGTATTGGCACAATATCTTCTGAATAAAACCATATTTTAAAAAACGTTTTTGGACCATGACCCCAGCTAGGTCAACGGAGTATGCACACCAGACGTTGTCGGGCTGCATACGCCCTATTGCGACGCCCTATTGTTATTGTACGGTTTCTTATTATTCTTACGCGAAAGTTTTGGAGGCCTCAACATTAAAAAAAACTAACCAAAATTGGTATGTGCGCAGAAATTACACAATATTTCGATATGGTAGCGGTTTGGCATTTTGCCACCTAGCGTGGAGATTCACCAGCCCCGCCGCACCGTAACTCTGATTGACATGACATTTTGCACACATGTGCGGACAAGTGCCCTCTACAAAAAATCCTCTTGGAGATCCAAAGTCCGCGATTTTATGAAAAACCTGACGTTGCTCATTCCTCGTACACCGTTGATCCGATTTGGACGAAATTTGGTGTCTGTACTCGGTAGACTTAGCTTGGGTGATGGTACAAAAAGGTTTTGAAAATATGGTTTTATTCAGAAAACGCAATTAGCATAACTCCATAACCTTTGGCCAAATAATTATCAAACTCAAGCTTCCAAGAACGTACATGTCAAGTTTCATCAAAATCGAGTAATGTTGGCCACTACAGCTCATGGGGTCGAGTATGAAATGGAGAGCTTTCTGTTGACATGATTTGTCCTAACTAATGTTGAAATAGGAATATTATTATTACAACGTTAGTTTTGTACCGGTAGTCATTTTGCCTGCAGGCTACTTAACGGGCCCAACCACATTAATCCAAACTACATAAGGAATTTAACAACAAAAGTAATAATATTATGCCTATAACTCTATACATGTTGATAATGTAATTTCCTCGCTCCTTTTATCATATAGGAAAGCAGAAACAGTAACGTTATGGGTGTAGCTGTAGCTTATTATTTTTACAGTTTGCTCACAGCTAATATGGCAGTAGGATCGACCATGGAGTCACAAAACGTTACCAGCCTGTTATTTACAGAAAAATGAATCACAGAAATGGAATTGATGGATTATAATTTCATATGACAACAATCAATGCAGTTTACCGTAGGCAAATGGCAAGGCGCTCAGCTGGACCGATGTCCATCCTCTTAATTCGGTCTCCAACTTTACTGAGCACCTCGTCAAACTGGCCTCTGGTGAGCCTGAAGTACTGCTGGAACATCGGCTCATCCAGGCGTAGCTCCCGCACCAACCGATGGTACTCACCTTGTTGTTTTCGGGTTTGGAGGATCGGGTGAACCCAGAACCAACGACGGCGGAGTTGGTCCCTCTTGTACCACAAGTTCAGCAGGGCAATGGCGAAGATTCGCTTTCTTCTTCTCTCCATGATGACAAGTGACAATGGGTTTTTCGCAATATGAATCCCTCCAATGTTTTAAAAGAAGCCGGAAAGAAGCCGGGGAAATGTTTCCTGTTTCCAGTTTCTGGGAAGGAGAGCGCCCGCCTAGTGGCACACCCACCAAGCATGCAATCCTGGCAAGGGGCGCGTCCACTCGCGTTTAAAAACGCCCCTGTGGACACGTAGCTTCAGATGTGTTAAATAGAGACTCTGGGCCCTAGTTTCGTGGCGCAGCGCAGGGCGGCGCAGGGTGGCGGAGCCGGCGCAATGCAAGTTTCGACCCGCGCAGCCTTGCGCACCGTCAGTTTGGCAGTTTGGTGGATCGCCTGCGCCAAGATGGGTGTGGCGGCGCAGCAGGGGGAGGCGTCACAGATTCAGCTTGGCGTAGCGGAAGTTTCGTGGCAAAAAGCCTCGCAGAGACTGCGCTGAAAGCTCGCCAGCTCCAACCTGGTCTACTTTCGACGCAAGGCGCAAGGCGTAAATAAAGTCCATTCATTCAATGCGAATCACAGCTGGCGGAGTGGAAGTTTGGCTGACGGCGCGCAGTGCGCACACGTCACCGAGACCTCACAGGCAGGTTTCCACAGTTCCAGGCACATTTAAATGCAATAAATAATCACAACAAACACTATTTAATGCAACTAATTGAATCAACACGTGAATTTATATCTATATAGATTGTCCCGTCACATCTGACGTCAGATCAAAGGCGGATGGCACGCGTAACGGAAACTCAGCCTCTCAGACCAAAACATCTCCCTCTCTCTCTCCTGTTTTTTATAATATCGGCATTGTTATTATTATGATACGCGCGTGATGCGCGTTGTGGGAGCAGCGGCGCTGCTTCTGTCATCGGGTTGTCAAGTGACAGAACTTGCACTGAACCTCCCCTAACGCATTAAAGGTGAGGAGAGGAGCTCATTTGATTGGTGAAGATCTGAATCGGCTATATTAATCCCAGTCCACGCCTCGTCTCCTCCTCGTCTCCCACTCACGCCTTCTTCTCCTCCCTCTTTCCCACTTGCGCCGGTGGGCGAGACGGGAGGTGTGCCTGCGCGAGCCTGCGCGGTGCACGAAACTTGCAAAGTCCAGGCGGACACACCCCGTCGGCGTGGCGCAGGTGCGCTGAAAGCTGACTGCGCCTGGTCTACGAAACTAGGGCCCTCTATGTCACCTATGCTGACAGGGAGCTCATTGGCAGTAGAAATGGAGCTAGCAACATCATTACTCAGGAAACATTCAAAGAAATGGCTAGCAGTGAGAGAATAAACATAACGTGAAAAGCAACCTGGGATTTAGCTACAGACAGATGGTAAGGTAGGTTTACATTAAACACAGTGGGTTTATGGTCGGAGAAGGAATCCTCCTCAATATCAACGAAAAACCCAAGAGACAGAATTAAAGTAAGAATGTGTGAGCAAGTATATGTGTAGGCTGATTAATGTGTTGCACCAAACCAAACGAGAGATAAAATGTCTGAGAACTCTTTAAAGAAGTCTTTGTTTGGTTTAGGAGGCCTGTAAACCAGGGTGCACACTAAGGGTGTTGTAATGGATTCCACTTTCATCATAGCAAGATGGAGGTCTCAGCGCCCTGAAATGGATGAATCGCAGGGCGGTTTCCTGGTCTTGATATGCCCTTTTAGTCTGGCCGTTGGACTAGGGATGATGACCAGAGGAAAGGCTGATGGTGGCTCCCAGTGCCCGGCAAAACTCTTTCCACACTCGAGAGGTGAGTTGAGGGCCTCTATCAGAGACAATATCCAAGGGTATCCCATGAATCCTGAAAACATGGTTGACCAGCAGCTCTGCAGTCTCTGCAGCTGAGGGTAGTTTGGCAAGGGCCAAGAAATTCACAGCCTTGTGATTGTGGAAATGAGTTTTACCTGTCTTGATGCTGCCTGCAAGAGAGGGTTAGCCACACCCACACACAGAGAACACAGATGGGGGGGGAGAAACAGGAGGATCATACAGACACGGAAAAAAAGAGACAACAAACAGGAGAAAGAGGGGCTGCCATCACATGAGTCATGACAAAGATTCCATTCCATATATTCACATATATTTAAGATTTCATTCCATATATTCAAGTTTATTTCCATATATTCAGGTTATATTCAACATTGTTTTGATGATATTCACCGAAGCCGACACTATGCTCCGATAGAACAACATAAATCATCCGGTTTTAGAAAAAAAACATGCCTCTACATGCACGTAGAGCCTGTTGTTTGTTTTGCAAAAAAACAACAGAGCCAGGATCATCCTTTCCAATCAGCACGCAGGGCTGTGTCAGTGCACACACAGAGCCCCTCCCCCCTCGAGTCGTACCACTATCACAGGGGGGTGGCGGAGGGAAGTAGCAACAAGCTTCCAATTCCTCGGTTAAAAACCGAAACAAGGAGGTCCAAAACAACCAAGGAAAAGCAAACACTGGTGGAAAATAAGGAAAAAAAGAAAGATTGTGACGGTGCCCGTGATAAAACTAGAGTCAACATTGGACCGGCATTTCAAAGGTGGCATGATCTAAGGGATTTCAAACGGCACGAAGTCGAGGGGAATGAGCTCGGTGGTCGTGGGGGAGAAGTGTGAGAGTTTGAAACATTCAAAATCTGACAGAGATCCCTCGATCCGCCGGACTTGCCGACTGGGACTTTAAGCAACAAAATACACTAAATTGCCAAAAGTATTCGCTCACCTGGCTTGACTCGCATATGAACTTTCATCTCATTCTTAATCCATAGGGTTTAATATGACATTGGTCCACCCTTTGCAGCTATAACATCTTCAACTCTTCTGAAAGGCTTTCCACAAGGTTTAGGAGTGTGTTTATTTTTGACCATTCTTCACCATTTGTGAGGTCATACACTGATGTTGGATGGGAAGGCCTGGCTCTCAGTCTCCACTCTAATTCATCCCAAAGGTGTTCTATCGGGTTGAGGTCAGGACTCTGTGCAGGCCAGTCAAGTTCATCCACACCAAACTCTCTCCTCCATGTCTTTATGGACCTTGCTTTGTGCACTGGTGCACAGTCATGTTAGAACAGGAAGGGGCCATCCCCAAACTGTTCCACAAAAATCGGAGCATGGAATTGTCCAACATTTCTTGGAATGTTGAAGCATTCAGAGTTCCTTTCATTGGAACTAAGGGGCCAAGCCCAACTTCTGAAAAACACCCCACACCATAATACCCTCAGACAAGTACCGTTGTCCTGGCAACCGCCAAACCCAGACTTGTACATCAGATTGCCAGATGGAGAAGTGTGATTGGTCACTCCAGTGTCTCCACTGCTCTAGAGTCCAGTGGCGGCGTGCTTTACACCACTGCATCCGACGCTTTGCATTGCACTTGCTGATGTATGGCTTGGATGCAGCTGATCGCCATGGAAACCCATCCCATGAAGCTCTCTACACTTTTCTTGAGCTAATCTGAAGGCCACACGAAGTTTGGAGGTCTGTAGCGATTGACTCTGCAGAAAGTTCTCTCTCTCTTAGGAGAGCTAGGGCCTGTACTACGAAGCGAGTTCAACATACCAGGGTATCTTTCAGAGATCCAGCTTGAGTAACCCTAACAAAGGCAATCTGAGATAAGCGGTCACACAAAGCTGGTTATGAACTCGTTAAGTCAACCCAGGGTTTCCCTTTCCAGCTATGAGCGGGTGCACATGAAAGTTTGCAGCATTTGACCAATCACAAACATGGATCAGTCTACAGCAGCGGAGCGGCGTATTTCACGTACGAGGAGCAAACCATAATCTTACAGAAATACCAAGTTAAACATATAATACAGGCAAAAGGCAACAGTTTCATCTGCCAAATGCAGGAAGGACAGCTGGCAAAAACTCACAGACTGTGTGAATGCATAAGTCTCTTTAATAGTATTAGTAGCAGTATAATATGACTGCCCCGTCATAAGGACACTAGTAGATCTGACTGATTGAACAGGCACATTGAATGCACTGATAGCTCAGTGGTAGAGTTACCGCCCCATGTACTGAGGCTCTCTGCAGTGGTCCCAGGTTAGAATCCGCCCTGTGGCCCTCTTTTAAATCATGTCGTCGCTTTCTCTCGTCCCTTTAACTCTCACGATGTCCTTCCGCAATAAAAGGCCAACAAATATAACTTTAAAATAATGAATGTATTGCTTAGATGTATTCTAACGTGGTGTTGGACAATATCAGCCTCATTCTTTCAGCTGCAATCCAGGCTGTGTAAAACGGACTTGGGAGCAAATAAAATAAATATAAAAACATAATTCAAAGTGGTAAGTAGGCTGTACGCTGACACAGGTAAGTCATTCCCTCCGATGATAATCTGTATCTCTCATATAAAACACAGACAAAAGGGTTTTTGCCGGTCTCTGAACTTGCGATCCACCAAGCTTTTTTTTTTTTATCCGCGCACCAAGAGAGCTGATTGGTCAGTAGGTGGTGTTTTTCTCCACGTTGATCTCTTATCAGGAACATAACCTGCTCCGAGCAGGTTAGCTCTGCAGCGTAAGTTACCATGGCGATCTACCCTGGTAAGTAAACCAGCGTCGTAGGACAGAAAACCCAGAGTTAACGCTTAAGTTACCTCACTAAGCCCAAATCCTGCTTCGTAGTACAGGCCCCTAGTGTTCAGAGACCGATGTTTTAGTATTTACTATCAGTTAAGAGACCGGTCCCGCTGAATGGACGCCAGTTCATCCACGAGCCCCGTGTGATAGTAACACGCCTCCTGAGCCTCAGAATATTGCGCGCGCATTCTCCCCCTCTCTTTGTTTGTGTCCCGCTAACACACACACACACACACACACACATACGCCGCCCCACACGTGTCCTACGCCAGCTGTTCCCGGCGGACGCTAAGGACATAGCTACATCCGGTGGCTGTACCCGGCCATCTCTCGCTCCCTCTCTCTCTCGCGCGATATCCTACCGGACGTCAGTGGCTCCGCCCCTGAACGCTGTGAGGAATAGCTCCATCTGGTGGCTGCACCGGCCATCTCTCCCTCTCTCTCTCCCTCTCTCGCTACTCCATCTGACGTCAGTGGCTCCGCCCCTGAACGCTGTAAAGGAATAGCTCCATCTGGTGGTCGCGCCCGGCCATATCTCTCTCTCTCTCTCTCGCTCTCTCTACACACACGCACATGCACACACACACACACACACACACTCCACGTGTGTCTCTTCCTTTGTTCAGCTTAGCTATGTGTGTTAGGTAGTTAGGTAATAAGGCTTTGTTAATTGCAGTGTTATTGATTGTGATCATTATTACTGATTTTAATAAATCTTATTATATTATAACTAGCGGTCTCTTGTGCTTGTTGTGTATATGTCACTGGGTAACAGCAGGTTGTGAAGGCTAGTGCTCGAATTTCACGCCTTTTTAATTGTTCGATTGAGACTGAATACAGTTTTAGGTTATCTTTTCCCTGATCCCAGGGTGGTGCCCCGTTTATTCATGATTATATCATGATAATATATTAAATATAATTATTAATATTTGATATTAATAATTAACTGTTGATAACCAAATCTGCTCCTGCTACTACCCCAACACTGCAATATCATTTATTTTTACATGACCCTGCAATCGACATGGCAGAACTAATATTACACCCCCCGAGACAATTTAATTTATCAACTCAATATGTCACATCACAAATATATATATAATATGACTGACTGTGTGAATGTGTAAGCTAATAGTCGTATAATATGACTGCCCCGTCATAAGAGCACTAGAGGTAGAGTTGGTTGGTTGCCGGGACACCTCACACAGCACACAGTGTCCGTGCTCAACAACTCCACGTATCACAAGACCTACACAACATAAATCCTCCATGACAACACTCAACATTGTAGCATTAATTATTTGCCAGCAAGCTTCACCCAGTCAACACGATTGTTGTTTCCGCTGAATCAATCCAAGTTAATCTGTGGATCTGATTGGGCTGCTGGCCAGAGAGCATCTGTTCTCTGCTGGCTGGTTTACACACTGTCCAGCTGCTCGGAGAGACGCTATCCTCTGAGACATCTGTCCTCTATTGTCTCTTCCCATTCATCAGAGGTATCACTGTATCTGCTACACACACCCAATACAGATATAGACGCCTCAGTCACACGTCTCACATCTCAAACACTCTATTTTAACACCCGTCTGTATTTATAGCGTCGCATTAAAAGGCCTATCACCTGCCCAAGCTGCCTAGTGAGCAAAAACAGAAGAAAAAAATGCTTTTATTTGAAGTGATGGTAACCTGTGAGAGACTGCACTCTTTCAAACTATAAAATGCCTGTCTAATGCTCGTGGAAGAGGGGAGGAAACCAAAAGCAGAATTGTCTGTCTCTCTTCCACGAAATGACAAGTCACAAGTTAAGAGAGGGTGAGACAGTTTTCTCTCACACTTTGCATTACTCTCAACTTCCTCCTCTCAGCACGCAGACACACACATGCATGTCAACACGATTCCAGTCAACATTTCTGAAAAAAAACATGTTTTTTTCACACTGCAGCACGAAAGGAGTGAGAATTATGATGGATTTTTTTTTATTTCCCCTTATGCTTTTCCAGTTTGCTCTCAGGCAGATTGTTGCCTTCACAAAGAGCACTGAATGATACGGACAGCATACAACATTGAGAGACGCATTGGAATTGGTGTAGCAGTCCTGGTTCATTGTCATATTTGCTTTGTGAGTTTGCCCCATTAATAATCCAGCGGAAAATGCTGCAAATAGATTAAACACAAGCAAATGTGCAGTTATTAAGGGACACTCATAAAAAAGATGAAAATGCATTTCGAGGCTTACTTACATATGGAGCTAGAACAGTCTCATAATTCATAAATGCACACAGAAATTCATAAATGCACAAAAAAGATTTACAAATGTATTTGGGGATTTGTATATACATGTGACTCAAAACACAAATACATTTTCAATGCACACACAAATATGTTTCATTTCATATGTAAGTAAAAAATATTCACATATAAAAAACAAGATTCATAAACATATTTCCAATGCACACACAAATCTAAAAAAAAATCACAAATACATGAATGTTAAAGTATTTGCAATCTTCATCAAATACGCATTTGGGGCTTGTTACATTCATATATGAACTGTTGGACCTGTATTTACAAAGTGCTTTTAATTTGTAAACCTCCCTGCATTTGTGTGTGAAACTTTTGAGACTCCCCTGACGTGACTCTGATCCACAAATGCGTTTTTTCTAAGAGGAGGTTGTCTGTAGCCAATCAGATGTCTCCCTCCTTTACAGCCAATCACGTGAGTGTCTCCCCTCCTCCGGACGGCGGAGACGAAAGATGGCCTCTGGCAGTTCAAATGTAAGTAAAAAGTACTCATTTCTTGTGAATCTTTTACATAAGTCATATTCCAGAATTATGAATGACTGTTTAGCATGAATCGTGACGCTAAATCAGGTCTGAAACCTGTTTTCAGTGACAGAAAGTAAATGCATTCAGCTGTATTTTTTGTTTGACACTGAAATATAATAGGCGAAACATCGGAATTAATTTATTCACGGCCACATTAAGTTAAATTATTAACTTAACCGATTATCCATCTGATTATCCGTCCTGCTGCGAGCGAACAACTTCTATCAGTGGTGACTGACTGTATATAAAAGTAAAATATAGACTATAGTCCAATATATAATGAGCTCCTGACGCTCAGCTCAACGGGTGAGGAGAACACCTGTAGGCGGAGACGCTCAGAGATAAAGTCAACAGCAGCGGATCAGCTGATCTCTCCCTCCGTACAAACGCTCCGTTCTGATCCAGCTCCACTGGACTTTCAAAGTAAAGGTGCCGCAAGCTGTAAATTAGTTAAATAGTGAAACAGCAGCGCTTTTATAGCCGGTTTTATGATTAAACTCTGAACATAACCTGGTCGGGACCAGGTTATGAGCTAAGCATAAGTTACCGTGGTGATCTAAAAGAGAGCCACCTTTGTAGTACAGCCTGACTGACTGACTTGTAGTACAGACTCAACATACCTCGCTAACCCACTAAACTGGCTTTGCAGTACACAGGACAGAGGAAAGATGAACGTTAGCGGAGCCGTAAGCTACGGCCGATGACGCCGCTGCGTGAATGACTCCTGACACTTAAACCTAACTTGCTTCTGTAATGCTAACTCTAACATGTCAAACTGTATGATGTGTTTGAGGACTAATTTATCTAACTAACCAGCATACGGTAGCACCCGAAATGGTAAACACAGCCGATAAACAACCAAACAAAAAATACAGCTGAATGCATTTACTTTCTGTCACTGAAAACAGGTTTCAGACCTGATTTAGCGTCACGATTCATGCTAAACAGTCATTCATAATTCTGGAATATGACTTATGTAAAAGATTCACAAGAAATGAGTACTTTTTACTTACATTTGAACTGCCAGAGGCCATCTTTCGTCTCCGCCGTCCGGAGGAGGGGAGACACTCACGTGATTGGCTGTAAAGGAGGGAGACATCTGATTGGCTACAGACAACCTCCTCTTAGAAAAAACGCATTTGTGGATCAGAGTCACGTCAGGGGAGTCTCAAAAGTTTCACACACAAATGCAGGGAGGTTTACAAATTAAAAGCACTTTGTAAATACAGGTCCAACAGTTCATATATGAATGTAACAAGCCCCAAATGCGTATTTGATGAAGATTGCAAATACTTTAACATTCATGTATTTGTGATTTTTTTTTAGATTTGTGTGTGCATTGGAAATATGTTTATGAATCTTGTTTTTTATATGTGAATATTTTTTACTTACATATGAAATGAAACATATTTGTGTGTGCATTGAAAATGTATTTGTGTTTTGAGTCAAATGTATATACAAATCCCCAAATACATTTGTAAATCTTTTTTGTGCATTTATGAATTTCTGTGTGCATTTATGAATTATGAGACTGTTCTAGCTCCATACTTACAGTGCAATACCTCCATTGATACCAGTAGCATACAAATCAGTATGAAAATAATTGTCTTTTCAAACAAAATAATCTCAACTCAAAGTTTTTTTGGACCACATTTCACGCGCTGTATTGTACATATTATTGTATTATTATTTTATTATATTATATTTTTATCATATTATATTATTATTAAAACAAAAAATTGCATGGATAGTTTTGTCTGTAAGTTTCTTCTGTGATTTATTATGACGGTGTGGTAAGGTAAATTTAGACGTGCCATGATTGTACCGTAAAGTTAATAGAAAGATGCAAACAAACGCTTCGATAGTTGGCGAAGTGTTATGAACAAACACTGGAGGATTGGACCCAAACAACAAACGTCAATTAAATGTGATTTAATGTGTGACAGAATAAACAACTAGTGCAATGTGCACGGGGGAAATAAAGGGGACAGGGCTGGTGACATCAAAGGTGCGAGTGGTGCGAGTGGTGAGCTCTCCAGAGCCCAGTGAAGACCAAAAGCCAGGTGAGGCGTCCCTCCACGTGGTAATGTGCAGCTGAACAAACAATTTCCCAGAACGAGATACAGCGGCACAGGGAAAGCTGGTAGACGAAGGAGCAGGCAGGCAGGCAGACTGAACGGCAAACTGGCAGGCAGGCGAAACAGGGAGCAAGAACGCTCATGCTGACGAAACGATCTGCCGATGATTGACAATCAGACCAGGCTTCTTATACTGCTGGGAGGTGATTAGTGACTGATGAATCCCACCTGGAGCTGCAGCCGCAGAACGCCACGCCCACCGGCTCACACACACACACAGAGAGGGGGAGAAACAATCAGGATGACAAACATGGGGAAACAAAACAATGACACAAGAGAGAAGAGGAGGGCTGCCATGATGACATCATGACACGAAGACCATATTGGTAACCCTTTATTTTACAGTCTGCTAATTGACCTGGTTTTCAACTTCCGACTTGGAGTTCCTGGTGAGTTTTGAGATCTGTCAGATGCCGAGCTTCCACACAAACACACTCCACACACATACATGTGTCACTAGCTTGCCAAGGCAATGTCTGCAAAGCAGCTTTAGTATTCTGGGTGATGAGTTAAGATGAGTAAGCTGAACTTCATGTGCGAAATTGGCCGACCTCAATAAATGTTTCACCAGAATCATTGCAATATATTCTTTGTCTCTAGCTACTGACATGTGTGTTTTCTGTCAATAGTCCAAGGAAATGAGATGTATGTTGGACTATTCTAAAATGTATTCAACAATAGACAGAGCTAGAGGAGAACAGCAATTGATGGGATTCATTTTGGACCTGTTGATGGTAAAGAGGAGGGGGAAAAGGCAAAGGTGGGAATAACACAACAGAGCAATACAGTTAGGTGATTTAAGGAAAAGAAGGCAGCATACGTGATGGGATGAAGGTGAATAATACAGAGAAAAAGGGAGCAAAGTGGGCTGGGAGACGAGGAGGAGGGGTTGCTCTGAAGTGAGCGAGAGGGAGGATAGGAAGAGAGGCAGGCTAAATCCTCACACCATTATTATCAGGACTCACATGCAGCCACTCCTGTGATGGAGTGAGAGAAGATAGAAAGAGATAAAGAAAAGATGGAGTTAAAGAGGAAATGGAAAGCAGGATTACTGGTGTGACAGCACCGGCAGATGAGCGGCAGCACAGCGGTGAGGGAGAGAGAGAAACTCTGGTGGAAGAAGAAGAAAAAAAGCAAATCAGAGCAACAGGATGAGGACCTGCTAGTGCACAGCCGGCCCCAGCCCTGCAGACTGGCCATCTGTCCCAGTGCTCTCTCTGTGTTTCCGACACTCCCACCATCAACCAACATCTGGATCACCTCGCATCCATATGTGGAGAGAGGGGCGAGGGGGGCCAAAACAGCCACATTTTATCCTTCCTTGATCCTTTTTTTTGGATCACACAGGACCTGAGAAGGCAGGGTGATCCCTCGCTGTGGAGTACCGTCGCCTCAGGGGCAGATAACTGGGTGGAAACTTTTGCTCCAAACATGCGGAAGACAGGACCCTTTCTTATCTGTCTGTGAGATTTTCTAACTTCCACATGGATATGTTACCCCCGAGCAGGGAGAGAGAAAGGGAGACAGAGGAGGTGGAGAGGGGGAGAAAGAAGGAGAGGGCAGGGAAGCGTTAACGCTGCCGCTGAAGTGTTACCGGCGTATGTGCTCCTCTGCTGAAGAGGCATTTTTATCACTCTTCCTCCCTCCTCCCCCCCCTTTCGCTCCTCTCCTTATCCGACCGGCAGGGAGCCTGAGGGATACAGACAGAGCACTAAACACAGCAGGTTTATGCACATATGCACACAAACAAACACACACACACTGGATGGCTGCTCTTCTAGTGGGCTCCTGCACTACTTCATCATCATCGTCGCGCTCCTCTTCCCTCACTTTCTCTCCATTTCGATGTCCCATCTTCACCTTAACGGCCACTTGTAAATCTGTGACACGCACGGAGAGAAAAGTGAGAGAAAGTGATGAGTTGGAAAAAACATTTTTGAGGAGAAAGCTTGCTGTCACGTTGTGAAGTCCTCCAGGGGGGTGTGTGCAGACATCCAAAAGCTGCCAAAACACACACAGACACACACAGGCACTGATATCTCATGCACACACAGAGGATTGGTCTAAATCCATACTCCTACAGGTGCTGAGAGAGGCAGCTGAAAACCAGGTGAGAAGGAAAAGAGGGGGAGACATTTGGAGGAAAGTGGCCGGGGGGAACGATGGAGCAGCGGGAGTTCAAGTCGGATGACTGCAGAATGCACAGGTGAGTTTGTCGCACACTCCCTCACAGTGTTATCCTGTCATTTCATCTGTCAGTGGTGCTGTATATATTTCAGTGTGTTATAGAGCAATGGATAGAGACAGAATATAAAAGGGAAGCTCAGGGAGTATGTGAGTATAGACTCAGTAGAAGTGTGGTGATACTTCCAGTTTTCATAAGTGAGGAGTTTCCTCGAGAGAAGCTCCGTCTGCTGCTGACAGAAACAGAACAGCTAGTTGTTACTATAACAGGAACTACTGTAAGAGGACATATTAGCATTTCTCTCTCGCTGCTTCTTTGGAGTGTAAGTGTGTGTGTGTGTGTGTACCTATACCTGCACACTTGCTCGGTGTGACTTATGGATTATAGATGTTAGAGTTGCAGTGTTTTACTGTCGTATCAGTTATGTGGTAATGCTCACTGATTTGTCCCATAAGCTGCATGCCGCAGCTCTCATTTTTCTCCCTTAGTGATAGAAGCTATCTGCGCCAGTTTACATATATAATGTTGAGGCGACACTAGCAGTTCCCAACATGGGGTTGGGGGCCCCCAAAAAGCGTCCCAAAATAAACCAAAATGGTCTCACTGTTGTAATTAAATTTGAAATTCTTGTATGTATTGTAATGTAATGTAATATTTTTTTCTTTTTGACTTTTGTCTAATTGTTGGGCTTTAGCTGGCTCCATCTGACTCCATCTTCAGGCTCCCGAAATCCTTTCTGAGCCTGCTGCAAACATCATAGCTAGATATGTAGCTGATTCAATACTCTGTGTTTTGCCAATCTTATATGGAGTGAATTAATATGTCCAATCTATGACACACAAAATACATGTGTGAGGTAAAAGTTGGACGGCTATTGTGCTATTAAGATATTGATGCCCTCTTTCCTTTGGTAGCATAGCATTAAGCTCTGTAAATGAAATAACGATAGGTCTTTGCTAATAAGCTTATCTGCTGTATATTTTATTGTATGTTCTGATCCTGCCGCCATGTGTGTATTCACGGTGCCGCATGCAATTTCTTTTTCAATTTTTTTAGGTGTTTTATGGTGTTACATTTTTATTTGTAATATTCTTGTTAATTTAAAAAAGGAAATGCACTGAACAAGCATTTTACCAACATGAAAATACATTTCTTACTTAATGTGCATATTTACTTCCACTACAAGTGGTTACCCAAAGGGGTCACACAAAATTTAAATTATTTTTTTGCCTGATTTTACTTTATACTTTTCCCCTTGAAAGTTTCTGAAAATGTGACAAAAGAAACAACAATGAGCTGGTCATGACTCATGTACACTCTACTAAGAGGTTGAAAGCGATGATTGATGTTAAAGGGTCACAAGCTAAAGAAAAAAGAGGAGAGCTATTGACACGAACACAGAAGTGTGTGTGTGTGTGTGAACGCGCGTATGAATGCACACTTGTATCACTACATGTATGTTTTGGCAAGTGTGACAGCGGCTCAGGTGTCACTGAGTTTTCGATTGCTTTACGTTTGATTGGCAGGGCCCCGAGCCGAGGAATGCACGCGTCCCGTCAACGTCACTCATCTCGTCCGGCCTGCAACGATTTCCTGTAAAGCTGCCTGATCTTTATGGGTGAGAGCAGGAACCCACAGAGAGACGGGGCTGCGATGTTAGATGTTAAACCCCCCCTAATTATGATGAATGTAAATGCGGCAGACGTTGTGTGATATGTTTTGTAATAAGCTCTGGGGTTATTCATGTTGGGAGTTTAATTTGTCTGTGGAAGGTTTATTAGCTGCGTGGCGTGCATATGCGAGCGTGCACGCATTAAAGCTGCTCCCTTAAATCAAACGTCTCTCCCACAATCTATCCATTGGAGGAGAGACTGAGGAATGGAGCGATAAACAGAAAAAGAAAGGTGTCTTTATGCTGCCTTTACTGTCACATACCTGTTAATGTAACTGTTTTAATGACGACTTTGAGGAAGAGAGATGAAAAGTGTGGCTTTGCATTCATCTAAAATGTACTGATGTTCACATCAATTGATCATATTTTTTGCAACATAGCACAAGACAATTATCTATTGTTGCCATGGTATCTGAGGGAAATATACATCCATCCCAGTTTATGTGATTCATGTTGTAAATTTAAAAGAAGCAAAACAAAAACACTACAAAACTTGATCCAGTTTAGTAAAAACATTGTCCTTTGATTTACATATATAGAGTATGTTTGTTACATTATTTAAGGACATTATATAAATTAAAGTCCGTAAACCAAAATCAGTCATTTTCTTCTAAACACGTTAAATGGGTCATAACATGTCTCCTTAACACATGTAAAAAGCCATTCAATCATATACTATGTAATTGTGGAGCTAGGTTTCTGAAACATTTCTGTGTCTTGGATTTAATGGGCAGGTCTGAAATCACTTTGGCATTACGTAATGCTATTGTAGTTATCATAAGCCCTCCCCTGCTGTATAAATAATTAGTTTCAGTGGTTTTTCCGCTCGGATAGTTTCACATCCCGTAAATCCTCTAATACTGGCCTGTATTCTATTACCAGCCGGTCTCTAACATTGGCCGGTCTCGCTGTTGGCGGAGGTAAATAACGGCTGGTCTCTAATGGAGGCCGGGGCAAGTGTCCACAGGCAGCGTTATTTCCACGCTTCCCATTCATTGTCAGTTGTGCAATGACTTCGCATCGCGGAAATTTTGGCTGAAGCTATATTAGAGGATTTACGGTATGTAAGAAGCCCTGCAATGCATTCGCCTGACGGCGAGTGTCGAGAGACAGTGCGCTGCCGCCTCCCGCAAGCTCTCGAAAATCTTTTAAACTGACCGTTGGCGATCTAAAATAAAGACAGATTCAGCAACTTCATAGCTTAATTCTCACATAAAATGTTTTCAGAAACACATTTCGGTGAACTATTGTCGTAAAATAAGAGAAAGTTTCCAAACGAACCGCCATGTTGGTCGGTTTGAAATCCGGGAGCAGACAGGACAGCTGTGAAAGCGATTGTCCAATCAGGTGCAGCCATGAAGTGTGCGCGTGATTGTATGATCATTGTAAGGAGAGCGCCTGTCAATCATCCTCCTAGTGGCAGCCCACCAAGCGTGCAATACTGGCAAGCGGTAAACGTTGTATACCCTCTGTAGTCCCCCCTGCGTGTGCGCGGGGTTCCAGCGCCTCTAACTGACACGCCCCCAGCTTTTGAGAGAAGACAGAAGTGCTTGTTTTTTCATGACTTTGAGACCTAATTTCATATATGACAATTTTTTTAAACTCTCAAAGTTGGCAGGGTGAATAACAACACACTGTTCTGTGGTATACCAAACTCCGAACACATATATTTTCTTACTTTACCCGGACTTTAAAATAAGTCAATGTTGACCTTAGGTTTCACACAGGACATGAACAGTGGCTTCCTGGGTGAAAGTCCTATGGTGACTCACCCATCCACACAGACCTCCTCCATACAGTTTGTTGTTGTTCACCTGCTTTTTTTTAGAAAACCTGCTGAACCTTTTCACACATCCAGAATAATGTTGGAAAGGAATTAATAAAAATGTCTTGCGTGACAATTAGACTGAACTGCTGTGTGTCACTTAGAGGCAGCAGAAACAAGCTGTAAGCAACACTAACATTGAAATCTTCTCAGGCAAAATCTCCTTTTAGTTTCACTTTTGGTCTTAACCAACTTCTGAGGATGAAGGGTTAAGATGCTAATGCTAAACACTTACTTTCTTCATCAGCTGTTTGGGGCTGGACAGGTAGCATAACGTAGGCCTGATGATGCTCATTAGAGCACTTAGAGTGCAGCAAAAACATAATGAGGTTCAATGACAATAAACTCTCCGTGGAGGGAAACCATTGAGTTGGTGATAATAACCTGTGAGTTTAACACATGTGGCTCCTTTTATATACATGCAGTCATTTGTTTAAGTGAAGTGCTGATCAGCTGTTCACTGTTGACTGGAAGCTTTAATATAGAACATGTGTAGGCCTACATCAGTATTAATGATGTACTGTACTATACCATTTCAAGGTACTTGTTCTTGACTTGAGTATTTCGATTTTCTGCTGCCTTTCAGCGCGGTATCAGACTTTCTTGAACCTGGGAAATTCACAACCTACCCAGATAATAAAGTAATCCAAATCCAAACTACATCTAGCAGCTCTAACATTTAAATTATGTAGATGCATCAATAATTACAATGTGAGCCTTTCTGCATAATGAGTACTATTATTATATTTTGATGCTAATATCTCTTTGATCGAACTACTAACTGAAACTGTTGAAACCCGCTGCCCCATGCATGGAGGAGAACTACAGTGGCCACTGCGAAAAACATCTAGTGGCCTAGTGCCAGTGTTTGGTTTGTCTGTTCTGGGCCACTGTGGAAACATTTACATACGGACAAACTCAGTATGTAGATATAAACAGCTCTGAGGTTGTAAAAACACCACTTTACATCAAATAAAACATACTTTATAATAACGCTATATTCCTTGTCTGCCAATATATATCACCCAAAATGCTACACACTGTTTAGTAGGAAATTTTCAGTATCAGTCAGAATACCAGCATCAGGGAAATTAAGTCCATCCATCCATCCATCCATCCATTGTCTACCGCTTATCGTGTATTCAGGGTCGCGGGGGGGCTGGAGCCGATCCCAGCTGTCATTGGGCGAAGGCAGGGTACACCCTGGACAGGTCACCAGTCTATCACAGGGCCAACATGTAGAGACAGACAACCATTCATGCTCACACGCTCAATTTAGAGTCATCAATTAACCTATCCCCATCCTGCATGTCTTAGGACTGTGGGAGGAAGCCGGAGAACCCGGAGAGAACCCACGCTTACACGGGGAGAACATGCAAAATCCATACAGAAGGGACCCGGGCCTGACCTGAGAATCGAACCTGCAACCCTCTCGCTGTGAGGCACCAGTGCTACCCACTACACCACCGTGTAGCCCAGGAAATTAAGTCATTACTGCAGAATAACTTTGGGATTTCCGTGCACTGATCTCAAGTCTGCATAAATGAGGCTCTAGAGAATCCTGATGTTTCATGCAGCTGTCAGAGCTGCAGTATGTTGATGAGGAGAGGGCCGACTACTACATTAATACGAGCCCACCAATTCAAGCTCCCTAATTAATTTAATCAAACATACAAAAAAAAACAACAACAAAAAAACACAAGTTCAAGGCAGATATGTTGATAATTCTCTGGTGATGACGTCCATCCCATCCTCTAGATCCCCTCTGCTAATTTCCTCCTCACCCCCTGGGGAGTATAGGGACTCTATCGTTTCCCAGCTACATTGTTTAATGACTGGATGTTCTTTATGCTGTATATCCCAATAGGTATGTGGTTCCTATAACAGTGGTAAAACATCAGCTGAACATGTTGGCCAACATTTTTTTCTCATCATTTCCATATTGATACTGTTTATTTTAGGGCATATAGTAGATTGTTTTACAATCAATGTTGGTAATTTTGCCCATTGCCATGAAGGATTTAAAATCATATTATTCTATTTATCTATACACCTCAATCAATGCCTGCTACGGGTTGGATGAGCTGCAAGTTGGCTAAATTTGAGCTGTAACCAATATAATGCTTCTGAAGAAAGACGGCCCAGCAGTTACTGGCTGTACACTCCTCTGATGTCACATGTTTTCTTATTTTTTAGTGTGGGTCATGCCTTGCTTTCACTCATCCATCCATCCATCGTTCCATCCATCCATCCATCGTCTAGAGACGAACCCAGCTATCATTGGGCGAAGTCAGGGTTCACCTGGACAGGTAACCAGCTTATCACAGGGCTGACATGTAGAGACAGACGGGTAACCAATCTATCACAGGGCTGACATGTAGAGACAGACAGGTAACCAATCTATCACAGGGCTGACATGTAGAGACAGACAGGTCCATCCTGCATGTCTTTGGACTGTGGGAGGAAGCCGGAGAACCCGGAGAGAACATGCAAACTCCAGAAGGAACTCTCAGAGGAGAGGATGACTCGCTCTACCTCTGAGCCACAGCGGCCAAAATATCACTTGTTTTAGTCAATTTGAATAAACACAACACAACTTGGCACTGTTATTCAGGCATACCAGGACAAGGGACATCGGTAGCAGGATTTACTAACAAGAGATTCCCGAGCAGTTATGGACCATCGACTTTATACTATTCCAGTCTACGTAAAAAATTATGAATGTTCTAGAGAGGGACGTTTCAAATAGAAAGTGATACATTGTCTTTTGTTTTTGAGCAAAGTATCTTACAGTGGTTATAAGAAGCTCTCCAGCTCAATGATGGCTGGACTCTGCTTGTTAATCCAAAACCCAATTATGTTTCTAATGATAAACTCTTACTATCACAAGCAGGACATTTCAAGTCAATGATGAGCATTTAAATCAAATCACCTCTTTGTATCTATATCATATCAAGCATCACTCTTTGGAATACACTCGCAAATATGGTAAATGGTAAATGGACCTGCATTTATACAGCACTTGTCTTGCTAACTAGGTACTCAAGGCGCTTTACACTACATTCAGTCACTTTTACCCGTTCACATACATTCATACACTGATTGCAGAGGAGCTGCCTCTACATCAGGATCTAACTCATTTATACACATTCTCACACCGATGGCGCAGCATCGGGGTAAATTTGGGGGTTCAGTATCTTGGCCAAGGACACTTCGGCATGCAGACTGGAGGAGCCCTCATTCAAACCACCAATCTTCTGATTGGAGGATGACTCGCTCTACCTCTGAGCCACAGCTGCCCAAATATCACTCGTTTTTGTCAATTTGAATAAAAACAACACAAAAAGAACACTAGCAATGAAGGAGTAGGCTAGTCAGTGGTGATAGCTGTGTAAAACAGATCTCTCATCGTTTTTAATCTTGTTTTTGCTATTGGTTAACCAGAATAATCATCCAACAATTTCACATAATACACATTAAAAGGAACACTTCACTCCCAAAATGCTAATTTTGCCTCAAATTCCTTGAGAATTTTCATTTTGGGGGTGAGATGTCTTTAAGTTTCCGAGTGCTATTTGATGGCTAGTGGCACTACACTGGTCTAGGCCAGTAGTTTTTCAGAGTAGGCAGTTTTGGTATGAGGATTCTTTCCAAACCCATGCATAACAACTTGAATAATTCAAGTGTATTTGCCATACATTTAGGGCCATCCAAGTGCAAGTACTGGTTTATGTGTATCCTACCAGGCAAATTATAACCATGATATAAGCTCATCTAGTTAACTGTAAAATGGGAAAGGGCACCAGATGGGATCTTCCTGATCCTAATCAATCTCATATTAATGTGGACCAACCATAATGATCTATTCTCAATTTAATAGAATAAATTAGCACTAAATAACCACATTTTGCTTGTATCTTTGGTTAGTTAAGGCTTAATGGTTTCTGTTTAAATCAACTTGCATGGATATTTAATATTGTTAATGAGTAAATAATATACTTTTGTAATGTAAATATGTTGCACTCCATTGTTTATACTATTTTTACTTTTACCTGAATGCTTAGGTTGTGGTGTTACCAACTGGTGCCAGGAAATACATAACTGGAAATACGTAACAGATTCAGTCTGCCAACAGAATGTCTAACACTTTTTAATTGACACAATTCAAGAACACACAAAATATAGCAGAGGTCAGAGGAGCGTGAACACCTGCTACATCAAACAAGCAACGACTCTACATCACACGATTTAGGGCTTTGTAGCCAATCAGGGACGAGTCTGCTGCATTCACGCAGGGAGCACGCGCTGTGGACAGACATGCAGAGACGGAGCAGTCATCTGAGAGGTAAGTTAAGGTTAAAAGTATTTATGGACAGTTTTGTTGACGAGAGAAAATAAAGCAAGGTAACGTTAGAAGCTAGATTTTAGCACATAGCTCTGATAGCTGAATTGTTAAGATGAATTACATTGTATTGTTAGTGTATAAGTCTGGATTTATTTGTGACCGTGTCTGTCTGCCTTGTCTTGTTTAGAAATAACTGCAGATAAAATGATATGCCGCGTTAGTTGCTGCTAACAGCGCTAACCAATGTTTGCACAGGGGAGCCAGTAGGTCGGCGAGTCCGCCTCATAGTAAGTTATTTGTCGGACAACTGCTAAAGTTATCTACTGTCGGTCAAAAGTCAATGCTTTAACCTGATATTATGTCAGCGACCCGCATGAGGGCCGTTTTGCACTAGTTTCGCTTCATTCCGTTTAATCGCATATTATTTTAAATGCGTCTGCGTCATATTACACATCATTTGAAAGCTACGAGTCTCGCAAATCGAACAAAGTAAGCCGTTTTAGGCTCACGGAAAACACATCAAAAGCAAACACAGCATGTGTGCAAGGAGTGCACAGAAACAAGACCAGCGTTCCCTACCTTTCGAGCTGTCTGGAAGTCCAAAATCAACATGTAGCATGCTAATCCTTATATCCAGAGAACGGTAAGAGTCTAACGAACAAAAGTAGCCACTTCGTTTAGTCCCACGAGCACGCTAACTCCGGTAGTCATCCATAACACGCCATGTGTTGACGTTGTGAGTTTCTGAACAAACTATTGTTTATAGCTAGTTATCGCTCTTCGATGACGGGCGAACAACAAAGCTTCGATTTCCGTGTACGGCAGCTTCTTGGCGACAAAACAAGCCCCCTTCCACGATTCTGCGATCCGAATTGGCTGAACAATCTGTCCATCAAGAGAGCCAGTGCTTCACTGCCTCTCGGCTGACCAACCACGAGAATCCCCAGGCAGAGAGCCAATAGGCAGAGGAGTACATTTTTGACTGACAGGTCTTATAGCCAATGAGCTTACGATTCCAGCGGTATGTTACATGGGGGGAGGGGGCTTGAGGGTGAGAGTGCAGCAGCTCAGAAAGGTCAGACTGTGACCTGCAGATATGATAGTTATGCAGCGTCTCATTACAGAAGGCTGTTATGTAAAAAAACATTTAAAAAAATTTGGTTTTATTAGTAGTAGTTGTAGAACTGGTGAAATAAACAAAAAAAAGTAGAATTATATACCTAAAAATACCCATAATCTCATCTGGAACACTTGTTCCAGATGCAGCTCCGTCTGACATTGCCCTACAACACTGCACTTGCAAAGCTCATTTTTGGGTGTCTTTTTATCTACTTTCTACCAGTTTTTGGTCAGGCTTGTGGCTGTGGCTTCATTCAACTTTTAGGCCTATATATAACAGCCACAGCTAACTTGTTTCATTCAAAAAGAAAGGGAGGCAAAAAAATTGCAATTTCCACTATGTTTGAGCTGCAGTAACTCAGTGTCAGTAACACTTAGAGTAAATCTGACACTTGCAGAAGAAAATTCAAAGGGTTATCTTTCAGGAATGCTCAGCTTTGTGCCTGTAGTCATAGGGGTTCAAAAACAGTAACCATTTTACTTTGGGTATGTCATTTTCAGCCTTTTCTTAAAAAATAGGACGGCCAAGTAATTAAAGTGATTCAATTAATAATTACTCTGACCTGTTTTCGTGAGGGGATTCTATTTGGGTCATGAAATGATTCATTTTTTTTTTTTTATAAAACTCCTGTTAACAATTATTTGAAAGCCCACCTGTTAATGTACCCCTGTATGGATAGACAGTATAAAAATGATCAAATCAATGATAATCCGATCGTCTGAACTTGGCCATTCTGGCGGATTTGAGAAGTCCAATGATTGTGGGTGTGATATTTGCACGTCTGCTACTTCTGGAAAAAGTGTTACCATATTTAGGACCCAGCATCGCTATTCAGTGTTTCCTTTCTAATGCTATCATATATCATATATTAGTGGTGGCAGAAGGTAATTTTGGTAATTGTTCCATATCCACCCCTATCAGTCCTAGTTTTGGTTTGCGTGCAGGTTGTGGTACTAATATTGTAAAGCACAACACAAGACAAAAGGTCTACAAAATAAAAGGGGAAACCAACACTACAGAAACCCACAGCCGTGACACCTATACTATCTGGGTGAGGTGGTATGTTGGTATATGGATGTTATTACTGTGGTTGCCCTCCACGCCTGAATAAATGTAGAAATCTAGTAGTGATACATAGAGTGGCTGCATTATGTTGATTTACAGTTTTGCTTTTTACAAAAATATTCATTCATTAAACAGTATAATAGCAATAATATACAATTTTTTAATGGTCCCCAGATTTAATTACTGAGGTTTGATCACTTGTACTTGATATCAATGATGCATCACATTTATTTTTACTATAATATTGTATTATTATAATAATAATATCATTAAGTCAGTCTTTGGGTGCTGTTTTGTCCTCTGTGCAAATTCTAATAATTACTACTTTTTTCTCCTATTTTTTTTTAGAGATTACTGGTACAGAAACGACAGATACCGCAAGAGATAACATTTGCATAGTTGGTAAGGTTCTCTGTAACATGATCCTTTTACATTATTTAATAATAGATGTTGTGTTTGTTGAGACCCAGAATCCCACTGTGTCCTACACACTCATCAGCAGTATTTTCAGTCATAAATCATCTCGATAGCAGGGGAGATCCGAGTTGAACACTGAGAGATAATAATGGGGATGGCCTATCGGTAAAAGCCTACATCATGTCAACATTGCATACCCGTGCATTAATCGTACCTTCTTAAATCCACCTCTTCCAACGTGCTGAGGCAGAGGAAGCATAGCCTTGGGATGTTCACAAACAATCCGAACTTTAGGCTCCATCGTGGACCCTTGCGTGCAACCTTAAACCCTCTGTCAAATATTCAGGTGCTTGGATTTCCTGGAGTTCCTCGAAAAACTGGGTTTTCAATTTCGAGCTGAACGTAGCCTTCAGACAACTCATCAAATGGCCAAGATAGGAGGAGGTCAAAGTTTAAGGAACATTTTAATTTAATATTCTTATGTATTGTTATTTAAAAAGCAAGTACATGTTGATATTGTGCAGCCTGTTTAATAAAAGTGCCTGTGTTACATTTGACACATGTTAATTTGACTTGGAACTGACCTTGTTTTTGTTATTTTTTTTATGGGAAAAAATATCGAGATATATATATCGAGTATCGCCATTCAGCTAAAAAATATAATAAAAACACTTCTTCTCGGCAGGGCATGCTATGAACGCAAGTTACTTTCCCGCTGCTGCTGCCTCTCTGTTGGACTCCGGTACTGCAGAAAGGCTACACTTCAGACTCCCCTGCTCCTCCCCCACGACCACCGAGCTCCTTCCCCTCGACTTTGTGCCCTTTGAAATCCCTTAGATCACGCCACCTTTGAAACGCAGGTCCGATGTCGACTCTGGTTTTATCACAGGCACCGTCGCAATATTTCTTTTTTTCCTTGTTTTCTTTTCCTTGGTTGTTTTGGACCTCCTCGTTTCGTTTTTTTAACCGAGGAATTTACATCCGCCTCCCTCCTGTGAAAGTGGAATGACCTGAGGGGGGAGGGGCTCTGTGTGTGCACGAACACAGCCCTGCGTGCTGATTGCACAGGAAGATCCCGGCTCTGTCGATTTTTTGCAAAACAAACAACAGGCTCTATGTGCACGTAGAGGCGCACTTTTTTTTCTAAAACCGGATGATTTATGTTGTTCTAACGGAGCATAGTGTCTGCTTCAGTGAATATGATCAAAACAATGTTGCTGACTGGGACTTTATGTGCTGCCTTATTATTTCTGGGCAGTGTATTATTGAAGCAATTCAATTGGGTGCCAAAAAGATTTGTAGTGGATACCCAGCCCTCTATGTGTGTTTATATGTATATTTGTGTCTTGGTTGGTTTGGTGTTGTCATTCATGTTATGGCATTTTTTTAAAACAAGATTAGAAATAAAAAATAAAAAAACAAGAGAAAACTATGAGTGGTGTGATTTTTTTTATTCTGTAACTGCTGCAAAATTTTACTTCAGAGGATTATGAAGAAAATTATTTTGCTTTTTAGAGGTGTATGACTGTATTCTAACAATTATGTTAAAAGTAAAATATTTTGTGGAGTTATAGGGAGGTTTCCTGCAGATTAACAGTATTCTTTGTGATAACAATAGTAATTTTTTAAGATGATTAGTCTGTTATTTAGAAGATATGACTGTATTTTAACAATTCAAATATGTAAAATGTAAAATATTTCATGAAATTATAGGGAGGTTTCTTGTAGATTTCTTTTGTAATAACAATTAGGGCTGAAACAAACTCGATTACAAAAAACGTTAGGTTAGGTTATTACATTTTGATTTCTTGTTTGTATTGAGATTCAAATAAAGAAAAAATCATTGGGCCTCATTCACGAACCGTTCTTAAGAACAAATTTGTTCTTAAGTCCTACTTGCGAAGTTTTTACGAAGATTGTGGCATTCATCAATGTTTTCTTATCCAGGATTTGTTCTTAGGTACGAACAAATCCTACGAACACTCAGGAGTACTCTTACGCACAAATGTGCCGACATGTTCGCATGGTTGTGTTGTCTTCTTTTGTCCAGTTCATTAAAATATGATATTACAGTGATCTTTCTGTCACATTTATTTATTAATTAATTTATTCATTTTATTTTTGGGTAATTTACAGAACATTTTTTTAATTTTAAAATAAATGAAATGTAAATTAACATGAATCAAGTCAATTGGAAACAAGTGTTGATGCAATCTTCTCGAGTGAGTCTGCGATCCTTTTTTGATTGTCCAGCACCGCGTCCAAGATCAGGCATGGGGAGGCACGGGACCGAGTACGCGTGTAGTGGTGCTGCAGGAGGGTTCTGGTTCCGTTTCTTGGCTCTGCTGGACTTCATCTGTGAATAAATAACAAATCAAGCCATTGTTGCGACCCTCAGTCCAATACTAAGATGTATTCTGATCTTACACACATTATGGTAAACTCCTACCTTTAGGACACACGTTTTAAATAAAGGTATTATTTCAGAAAATAAATAACCTTCTGCTTCTTCTGGAGTAGCCGCAGCACAGGGAGGGGATGAAACCGTTGCCTCGGGGCCCAGGTCTGTATCCAGACACTCAGTCGATGGTGCTCCTAAAAAGTAAGGGGGGGGATTAAACAATTAAATAAAAATAAAAAAAACAGTGATTTACATTTTTCCCCATATAGCATACCTGAGAGTGTCATCTCCCCACTGATGGCCCCAATGCGCCGGTCCATCTCAGATAGGTTTTGGGTGGCTGTTCCCCCTCCTGTCCGTTGCATCTCCCGTCGGCATTTTGCGATTTTTTTTTTCTTATTTATTTGTGTTTGTGTAGCCTCCACTGAGGCTACTAAATATAACTTTTTTTCTGCGGGTTATTTCCTGCAGCAGTACCTCCACTTCTGAACTGCTGAAGTTTTTTTTCCTCTTTACCTGAGGTGCTCCACTTGCCTTTGTTTTGCTTTTGGCATTGTATCGATGCTGTTTCCGCTGTATGACATATGTGTCTGCTCACGGTCCTGCAGTCTCTTTTATGGGCATTGATGGGTGGTTACCTATGCAAATCCTATGTAAATTAGACTCACCTGGCACGCGCTCTCAACTTACGAGGAGATGGCATTCATCTATTTACGAACACAGCTCCGAACAATTCTGCAGTTTAAGATCACGTTGAAGAATGCCACGTAGAGTTTTCTTAAGAACCTTCTAAAGAACAGCTTAAGAAAGAATCTAAGAAAATTCTTAAGAAGATATTGGTGAATGAGGCCCATTCATCTTTAGCTTTTTTTTCCTTTCTTTTTTTCTTATCTTTACTCCTGTTTTTAGTCATTGACTGAATGTGTTAAGAAGTGAACAGTGTATATGGGAACTATTTACAATGTTAATTTTTTATCCGATTAATCGATGGAATAATCGGTAGATCACTCGATTACAAAAAGATTCGATAGCTGCAGCCCTAAAGTATATATTGTAACAATTCAAATATGTTAAAAGTGAACAATTTCATGGAATTATTGGGAGGTTTCCTGTAGATATACGGTATTTTTTGTGACAGCAATAGTAAATACCTGTACTTAAGCTTTTTTAAAGCATTTTTTAAGATATAAATCCTGTTTTTTAGAGGTGTATGACTGTATTCTAACAATTAATATACGTTAAAAGTAAAGTATTTTGTGAAATTATAGGGAGGTTTTTGGTAAAAATACAGTAATAGATACTAATTATGGTTCAAATAATTACCATTATTTTAGTTGACAGTATTTTTTCGTTTTTTTACAGACATTTTTTGGCGCCCCTGCTGCCAAAAAATAACCGGGGGTTTTTTTGTTGTTGTATTTTAACAGTGAACAGTAGTCGGAGAACAACCTGAAAACACACAGATCTCTGTGCTGTCCTTAAGACAGGCTGCATGTCCATCATTGCAGCTCTAACCCTTTATTAACAGTAGCATCTAATAATAACTAGGCTGGATCGTCTCTCCAAAGGTTCAAACTAGATATTTAATTCTAAGGGCACATAAAGCCCAGGAGCTGAAAACCTTATTAAGATGAATTGTGATTGATATGCCGAGAGCATGAACAGAGAGGAGGTGTGGGATACAATCAACGTAGCATTGCTTTGAAAGACGCTTTTGAATCAAAAGCTGGGAGGTGTTGTTAATTATCAGAGTGTCTCTGATGACCAAAGATGAGGCCGACGCTCACTATAAAAGCCCCTGCCAAATATGTGTGTGTGGAGATTTATATCCTATAAGAAAGCCCACCAGCTTTCATCAAATCTTGGTATTGATTCAATAAGGAAACATCTTCAAACAGCCAGTTTTATTGATGAAAGCACTCCAATAAGAAGGTGTTGATTATGGTAATGACCCATCTTAAAAGACTGTTACTGAGATAACCATTTTGTGACAAATTTAGTAATGACTTTCATGTTATGTCTCCTGTGTTGGTATATACGATTTTTATACCATAGGTGGTCTAAGGTTTATATTTATACACAGAGTTTCATCCGGTCTCTGTACAGATGTGAGGTAGTGTTGAGCTCTCAGTGCCTACAGGTGGCTACAACATTTACATTTCTGATTCCAATGTTTTTGTTCCAGTTTCACATAAAATTACTTTTCGTAAAATTTTCGTAAATTACGTTCTTGTGTCCGATATACTGAGAGTCTGTTTCCGTTTTTTCTTTCACCTGAACGCTGCACTAGGTTTGACTAGACCTGGAGTTTTTTATTTGCAGACACACAAGTTTAGCAATTAGTTTAGTAGCTTTTCCACTTATTGTATTTCTGTGGAAAGGCTGATGACATCACCCCACATGGAGCGAGTCTGGCTGAAGTAATATAATGTAATCCCAGCAATGAGGGTCAAGGACCCGTGTGTCAGTTTTGGCATCCTGCTTACAGTCTGTCTGTGTGTGTGTGTGTGTGTGTGTGCGCTCCATCAGAGATGCGGTGGGATGGAGAGATGATTAGTTAGGACACTGGGGATTGGATTATGGGGGATTACATGCATGCATACTTGCATACACTGTGACACACACATACAGTTTTCCTCATGACACAACAGTCTAAATGCAGGGCTTATACTGTCATACAAAAGGGTCAGAGAGAGACGGACCAGAAGGGAGAAATAAGGGGTGGATGTGTACAGATGGATTATGATGAATCATGTCAAAAACATCATAGAAGTAAAGCAGCTTTTATCTTTGACTGTTGCTCTCTTTGCTTTCGTTCTATCATCCTTTCCTCACCCTCATTTCTACCTCAACTTTCCAGGCAGTAGGCAGTACGCTGCCAACATGGCCATTCCCAGGGGACACCCTCCTCCCTCTCCTTGGCCTCCTCTCTTCCTCCTCCTCCTCTTCCTCCTCCTCTCCTCCCCGCTCCCCCTACAGGCCCGGCCGCTCCTCCTCCACCAGTCTATAAACGTGGCGGTGGTGTTCAGTGGCTCCAACTACCAGAATGAGGTCAGAGGTCACCTCAGCGGGGAAAACTTTGTTGACCTACCCGTGGTGGTCAGCCCAGTGACCGTGCTGGTCAACGACACCAACCCCCGCGACCTGCTGACACACCTCTGTGATACCATGGCAACAGAGAGGCTGCACGGCGTCGTGTTTGAGGACGACGTGGGCTCCGGTGCCAATGCTCAGGTAAAAGTGATTCATGCATTTCTGTTAAAACATCCTCTCCAGAGTCAGTGGTCAGTCACCCACAGCAGCATTTCCTAGAGATGCACAGTCCAACATTTGTGAAGTAAAACAAACAATAAAAATGACCTGCAACTTCAGCTTAAATCAGAAAAAGTGGGTGGCAAAGGAGAACCAATTGAGATGCCAAGCATGTATCTTTGCTTCAGTTAAATGATGCTGTTGGCATGGTTTGTGTTTGTAAAGGGAGAAGGGACATCAAATGATGAAAGCAAAATGTAAATAGTCCACAAAAGTGTGATCACAGTCACTGAAGAAATGAACTTAACTGTAAAATTACTTGTATAAAAAAAGTTTTTTCTTCAAAATACAGTGCTTTTACTACAGATGCAGATTACTGATTATGAATATTATTAGTACACAATATTACTGTGTGTTATAGTAATGAAGTATCTGGTCAGTTCAACGTCAGTTGACCAACAACACATTCTAGTTGGGACTTAATGTTGCATGAGCGAAGGTGTAAGGAATGTTTAGGTTAGGAGGAAGATGAGAAGAGGCTCAGTTGTAAATTAAGCTTAGCTGTCTGATTTAGTGATGTCTCTCTTTGTGTGTGCCTTACACACCAGCTATAGGAGGTCACATATAAGTAAATAGCAAATCATTTTGCCACCGAAATGGCTGAGCAAAACACAACCTCATACAATACAAAATATAGCTTTAGGATGGAGTGCCTGGCAACCTCTCTCTTCCATTGGAGAGGAAGAGGATACATCTACTAAAGAGACAGGATGAGCGAGAAGAAGGCCGATCAGAAGTAGAGAGCTTTAAAAGAAAGACGTGGCAGGGAGAGTTAGATTTCCTTAGAGTGAGTGTAATTCATTACCGCCTGAATACTTTCCCTTCCTCATAAAAACACTTGTAAAATTTGAAACCTGGATTTTTTTTTACATCCATGTTTATATGCAAGCACAGACTGCATAAAATAAGTGGACACAGTTGCTGTGACATCACTCATTGCTTTTGAAGCCTTAAAATCGACATTTTGGACCTCTTGGTTTATGACCATTGTCATCTCAGCTTTGTGGAGCCAGATATAAAACGGAGGTGAGGCTAAGTACAAACCAAAGCTGAATAAGGCATTTTTTGTGATCACAAAAAATTTCACACACTGAAACTCAAATTATCCATCCATCCATTTTCTACCGCTTATCCAGTATTCAGGGTCGCGGGGGGGCTGGAGCCGATCCCAGCTGTCATTGGGCGAAGGCAGGGTACACCCTGGACAGGACGCCAGTCTATCGCAGGGCCGACATGTAGAGACAAACAACCATTCACACCTACGGGCAATTTAGAGTCACCAATTTACCTATCCCCATCCTGCATGTCTTTGGACTGTGGGAGGAAGCCGGAGAACCCGGAGAGAACCCACGCTTACACGGGGAGAACATGCAAACTCCACACAGAAGGAACCCGGGCCGACCCGGGGATCGAACCCGGGACCCTCTTGCTGTGAGGCAAGAGTGCTAACCACTACACCACCGTGCAGCCCGAAACTCAAATTATAAATTGTGAAATTATACAAAGCTCCAGGAAAAACTTGAACAGAATGACATTTCAGTTTTGAGTGACATGGTTTGACCCATGACACTGGTTGTTGTTATTGTTGATACAACACTGACTGTCTGTTTTGTCTTCAGGTGGCAGAAGTGGCACAGATTCTGGATTTCCTCTCCACTCAGACAGCTCTGCCTATAGTGGGCATCAGCGGAGGCTCTGCAGTTGTCATACCGTACAAGGTACTGTCAAAATAAATGAGCCTGTCATTTCAGTACCGGCCCATTGTCAGCCTGGAGCTTGAACCAGAGCAAGATTAGTCTGTCTTGTGCACACACATGCAAATAATTGTGTTGGGCAGTGGAAGTATAGCGGAGCGCATTCGATTTTGATGCTATGCAAGGGCCACCAAAGATGTCGCAAAACAAACAGACCTTGGAGATCTGTGTGCTATAAGTGAGTGAGCAGAATACATTAGTAAGTGGCCAAGTGTTTAGGGGCCAGGTATATACATATATATTCTTCATTAAACTGAAACAGCTATTGCACTGAATCGGTCGTGATCCCGTCAGAATGCTGTCGGAATATCGATTCTGACAACCCAACCATGCAACAATCAGGCACTTTGATGCTGATATCAGATTAAACTGTTTATAACCATGCTAACTTGTTTGGATGGCTGGGGGCAAAATTGCCACTTGTCGCCAACATGCACGCACATATTTTTTGATGACGTCGGCTGTAAAAAAGGGGTCTATTAATACGATGAAAAACAACTTGTAATGTAAACCCTGTCAGCAGCAGCAGCCCGCTCACAGCCTCCTGTCTTAGTCAGAACGCTTCTACGCTGGCGTCACTCAGCTTAAAACAACTTAAGTAGGTCAAAGCGGTGAAATCTACTTTGGCAAGCAACTCGCTTCATGCAAATATTTGGAAATGAGGAATAAAGATGGGTAAACTTTCAACAATGACTGCATCCTTCGACCCTCATCAGCTCCAACCTAATCTCTGACTGGGAAAAGTCTTGAGTTGTGGGAAGGGAAACTTTGGGAGGGGGGAGACAAATGCAATGTAGGCCTCAATCAATCATCTGGGGCACACTTGAAGAGCAGCAGGTTTTTTCCTGCTATTATTTAGCATGAATCTCCTTGATGAATGGAGATGGAGAGCAGTAAACTGTGTAGTTAGATTGTAAAAAGAGATTGATGACACAAGACACATTCTTAATCTATATTTTCTCTCCACTTTTGGAAAAAAAAATGGCTTCATTCCTTCTACATGTCACACTCCATGCTCCGCATCTGTCTTCCCTTCCTTCCTTTAATTGCTTAAGTGCCATCAGCGACACCTCATATTTATAGAATCAACTATCACACATGGAAAAACACATGCAAATGAACACCATCACATATTAAAGTGTTCACACAGCCAAAAGGAGGCATTCCTACACCTATCCAATGCAGAAACATCTAGAATTAATGTAAAATTACAGCTTTAAGAGTGTTGGATTTGTTGTACACCCGGCAGCATTTTTGTAAAACATGGCATGTTGTATTTATCGGTTTCCTGTTAATCAAAAAAGGTATCTGCGGATTTCACGTCATAGATGGGTATTAAACAGGAAGGAGTCGTAGCTGCAGGAGGGTGATTGATTTGCTGTGTTTTGATGGCAGAGCAGGAAAGGCAGAATGAGCGAGCAAAGATGCGTTGAGAGGAGAAAGATGCTTGGATGAAGCTGGGCTGACAGCTGCCTGAAGGCAGTTTACTGTCTCACAGACAAGTCTCCCTTCCCCTCTTTCATGAATGAAATAGTAATTCTTGTTTCCCTATTTACTTCTCTGCGTTTTCCCCTGTTTTCCTTCCTTCCTCCCACTCTGTCTACTTCTCACCCTCTTTTCCATATTTACCACAAGTCTCTCTCTCTCATTTCACCACCTTTCCCTCCATCACCTTTCACTCTTTGACACATTTCAATTCAGTTTCTTTGGGGCTCTGTTGTATGCCGGCTGAATCCATTAGGGCCGCGGCTAGAAGTGAAAATCCTTCTCTCTTTTCTGCTCTTTCTGAGCTCCAGGACCCCATTAAACTGTTAATTAGACCCTTCAGGAGGCTGAGGCTCCCCACCGCTCTCATCATTCATCCAAAAAGTGTATTTTCTTTTCATTTTTCCCAATTTGCTGACTTCCATTACCGCCCATCTTACCCCCTACCCATCGCCGCTTCACCTTAAATTGGGGAAGGAGGTGTTCACGTTTACTCCAGATGTGCTTTTGACCGCCAGCGTGCTGGTGTATCTCCGAGCATCCAAAATATTCGGGGCAAAAGTTTGTCAGATAAACAATGTGTGGTTTCTAATTTACAGAGTCAAAATGGTGGCAGGACTGGCTTATTTAACCTCTCTGCTTGACAGTGGCAAGACAAACGCACAGATGGGACATTATCTCTCGTATCGAACGGCTGTTTGTCTGACGAAGTGTTGAGTGACAGTTCTCTATATAGCACAAGTAAGAGTAAAGCACTCTCCTCTGAGGCCTGCCTGTCGAAGTCCTGATTCAGCCTCCTCCTCACCCTCCCCCCTTCGCTCTCTTTCTCTCTCTTATGCACTCCTTTGTTGTCAGGAGGGTAGAAAAAAGCTTGTCAGGAGGTGTCTGGCACAATGGGACAGGTAGATTGGATGGAGAAAGACATATGTGTGAGTGCATGAGTCTCTTCTCAGGGATAAAAGAGCTCAATAGTGCTTGATTATCAATTGCCTGATGATGAATATCTTTGATGGCGGTTTAAAAAGAAGGAGTAACATCGCCCGGGCTGCCTATTTATGGTTCCTGTCTCAGTGATCTCTCCGTGGCAAACAACAAGGAAGGAGGGAATTGAGACAGATGAAAAGATTTGAAGGGAGAGAGAGGAAGTGTGTCTCTTTGCAGACGGCACACAAACAACAAGCGAAGGCAAAGAGGAGGAAATGCAAGACATAAAGACTGTTCAATATAGGCCTGCGAGGGAAAGAAATCAAATACAGCAATGTGTCTCTCTGAGGATTTGGAAGAGGTGTTTTGTCTCGTTAAGTGTGAGTTCCTGGCCGGCTGAAAAGACCACATGTCCTGAAAGATACCCAAACATTACACCCATGTGTTATTGTTGTACATTTAATTCCAAAACCCTGGACATGTTACTGCTGCCGTGGCCTACTCTCTTTTGGGAGGGCTCCTGGGCACAAACGCATCGAGGAAGGAGGGCACTGATGTTGGCCGATAAGACTCCAGATCATCCCTCAAAGGAGTTGGATGGGGAGGGGTTCTTCCACACAAAAAACACCAAAAACAACTAAAAAAATTCCCCAAACTGTTGCAAAGTTGACATTTGACCCAAAGAGGCAATACAAACAAACTTAATTTTCAACATCATGAAATACTTTAAACCAAACCTTTGTTCCTAAATTTAATCAAGTAGTGTTGTTGCCTGAAATCCAAGTAATCCTACTGTGTCTATGAATATGGTAAGAAAACACGCTGATAACCGACTATAAACGATTACATTTATATATTAGGTATTATAAAGGATCCCATTCTGATTAAATTAATTATAAATAAATTCCATGTTTACTTCACATATTTGTCAGCTGTAGATAAACAGAGATTAGCTTTACAGAAAACAGCAGAGGAGCAGAATCGCTTGTTGACCAGCACAGAGAAATGTGCTACTGGCATCCGGCTACTGTCAAAGCGGCGATATTCCATTAATTGGTCGTGAGAATGTGTTACTAGGAGCCCATTTAAATACGTTTCTGTCCAGCTCTTACCTTATACGAAGGCGAAGATAGACTTCAGACTTGTGACAGTGACTTCATTATATACCACCCATCCATCCATCCATCCATCCATTGTCTACCGTTTATCCTGTATTCAGGGTTGCGGGGGGGCTGGAGCCGATCCCAGCTTTCATTGGCGAAGGCAGGGTACACCCTGGAAAGGATGCCAGTCTATCACAGGGCCGACATGTAGAGACAAACAACCATTCATGCTCACATTCACCTATGGGCAGTTTAGAGTCATCAATGAACTTAACCCCATCCTGCATGTCTTTGGACTGTGGGAGGAAGCCGGAGAACCCGGAGAGAACCCACGCTTACACGGGGAGAACATGCAAACTCCACACAGAAGGACCCTCTCGCTGTGAGGCTACATGCACCGTGCAGCCCGCATGCACGGTGCATGATATAACGTATCCCTTTTAAAGCATACTGGACAATCAAAACAAAATTCATGAAAAAAGCTTTATCAGCAGGCTTCATATACGGCTGAGTGACATTCTGGAGATAAATCATTTTCACAGGCGATATAAAAGAACATTGAAGCTACTGTAAAATGTACTCTTTGGAACTTGTTAAATAATGCTGATGTAGAGAACGGTTGACAACTCGTGTCTGTTTTTGTGAGTAAATCTCTGTTTGATCACTCACAAAAAACATTTTTTTACAGTTACAAAACATCAAATACTGAGTGATGCTGGTTGTAGATGATGATAAAGACTGAAATAAACACAGCCGACAGCTTTATGTGTTTGCCAGTAAACAGGAGCAAAAGTGCCTTTTAACTGTGCACATGATGGATTTCTGAAGAAAAAGAAACTGTTCAGGTTGAGTATTCGAGTGTGTAACACCATTTATTACAATTTGATGGTGTCAGCAAGAAGATTATATTTCAGGAGCTGGGACGTCTCAGTCCTGGCTGCAGTCTAAGGTCACGCTGGTTGTAATATTGGAACGAAGTGATGCAATGAGCCAGACATCTCTCATTGGATCACAGTTTTTCTTTTTGGGGGGGTTTGTTTCTGTGGCATGACCCTTTTTATTTTTCTCTGTTTGTCCTTGAGCACTTCTGTCTCTTCTCTCCACCCCCTCACTTCTGTCTCTCTTGGCCTCATGGTCCAGAAACCCCATAAACGGGTCATGAGAAGCCCAGATTTGTGGCACAGTATTCCCATTTGGACTGTTTTTTATTGCTGGGAATGAAAAGCCCATTAATGGCCAGACCACTTCCGAGCTTCGCAGCATGGCCTAATAATCTCAGTGAGCTAGTTGATCAAACTACTAATGCTGTGGTGTCACAACAGAAGGAAAGTGTTTGATTATACATCCAGGAAGAAGGTTCCCCTCCAGGGTTGAAAACTAATCTGCCAACATATTGAGGACACAAAAGATTCACTTCTTTGGAGCAACATTATGTGTTGAAACAAACTGTCTTGACATGTAACAAATGCATGTAGCCACACTACAAATGGGATTATTTCTATCAAGGATCAGTTCACTCAAAATCCCTAAAGAAAATGCATTAATGCTGGGTTGGATGACCCTTTTAGCTAACCTGTCACTAATGGACTCCTCACATGCTGTAATCACAACACTGTCTGAACCGAATCAACTCAGTTGAACTTAACCGACTAAAACAAAGACAAACCTTACAACTTCAAATAGGCCTAAACATAAAACACAAGTCAATTAGTCTCAGTATGAACATTTTAGTAATTAACCAAAACAAAAGCACCAATAAATAAAAAATCTATTCCCCGTCCTAGTGGTGGGCACTTGGTACATTCTGATTGGCCACTTCCTGTATTTAAGAGTTCTGCTTTGGGTTCACCTTTTGCTCCAGCCAGACAAGATGACGTCAAGATGAACCCCCGGCAGCAGCAACCCCACACACAACTCAAAGAAATAGAAATGAATTTGTGTAAAAGTGCTAAACTGTAGAGAACTAAAGTTGTGCAAGAGGGTTAGCGACATCTAAAGTCAGCTGGATAGCAGTAGTCCAACTAGTGAGGCAGATAACCAGAAGGATTGTGCATTTAAGATCAAAGCGTCATTTGGTATGCTGATAGCCAAAGGCATATAGAACAAAATTAGATGTGGAGGCTCGACAAATTTTCAATATGGTGGCCATTTTTCAAGCTGGCCGCTAGTGACGACTGTTTTTAGATTCAATTTCAAATTAACAATGGATAATAGGTGATAGAAACATATATTTTGGTACCGTTATAGCCAAAGACATGGGGAACAAAGACATGGGGAACATGTAGAGAGATCAAGACTTTTCAATATGACAAAAATTAGATGTGACAAATTTTCAATATGGCAGCCATTTTTCAAGATGGCCACCAGTGACAACTGTTTATAGATAGATAATGCATCGCTGTCGAAGGGACAGATACAGGAAATCTTTCCTGCCACATGCCATCACACTCTACAATAACAGCTAAAACTCTGTTCATTCATAATAATACAGTCCTCAAGCCCCTTAGCCTATTATGTTTATCTGTTCACTGCACCTGATTTCTTCACTTTTCAATTTGCACTTTAATTTATACATTTTATATTGCTATTATTATGTTGTTTCTTTACCTACTGTGTTCTTTATCTTTAGTTACTGTGTTGTCACTGTGTGTAATGCTGCTGCTACACTTTAATTTCCCAGCTTGGGATCAATGAAGTCTGTCTGTCTGTCTGTCTGTCTGTCTGTCTGTCTATCTATCTATCTATAATAGATTTCACATTAACAATGGATAATATGTAATCTAAGCATCAAATTTGGTACTGTTATGGCCAAATAAACAAAAAATACAGATATGGACCATCATAAATGATCAATATGGCAATCATTTTCCAAATTGGCTGCCAGTGACAACTGCTTTAAGATCAATTTTCATAATAATGATGGATATAATGTGATGTTGATTGTATATCAAGGATATATGTTGGATTTATTTGCATTGCACTATCATTTAGATCATACTTTTTTTTCAAGATGGTGACCAAGATGAGTAGATGACCAAGAAAGTAAATGAACATCAGAATTGCTCAAAAGCTGCAATTCAAGACTCAAAATATGTGATAGTCTAAGTAGGTCCAGCGCCAGAAAGTCTATTTAGCAATCCCCTTCACAGTAACAGAGAGCTGTGCATTCTAAGGCAGCTTCTTTGCACCTGCACTGCCTAACAGCCCTTCTTACATTGACAGGAGACAAGTTCATAGCTGGACTGGCTTGTATCCCGCAGGCATGTCCAGAAGGGTGCATAATAACCCTCAGATGTCTTTGACCTGCCCCATTTACATGGTGAAGGTAGTTCTGGTGTAGGTCCCAGCATCTGACCCCACACCTCCTTGGTAAACTGCTCTCTTGACATGTTCTTCTAGGGCAGCCTTTGTCGGTGGAATAACTTCCTCCTTGCAGTGTCTATTTCTGTGCATTGGCTGGTACGGTCATATAGCAGTATAACAAACCTTTCGATTGTAGTTATAACATCTTGTGGTATGTTATCTGGGGCTAAAGATACTGTTCTGGAAAGACAGTCCATACAGCCCATGCAGTCTTCTTCCCATGGCCAGCAAAGCTGGATACAGTGCCACAGCCGGTCAGTGCATGGAACACTGGAAGTGCTTGTGACTTCTCAGTCCTGCTGCAATTTCATGGGCTGCAAGGTATCGAAAACCCTTTCCAATTCCAAATGCCAACCATAGCTCATCTTTTGGCTGGAGACCCTGAGCAACTGCCACAGCCAGTACCACAACATCATTATCAACAGTTTGTATAATGATTTTCTGACGGCCATTTCTTGCTGCATGGGCCACATGTAATGTGGCCCATGTTATTATTATTATAACCTTTATTTAACCAGGTTTGTCCCATTGAGATCCAAGATCTCTTTTGCAAGAGAGACCTGGCCAAGGATGGCAGCACATAAAGTTACAAACACATCATCACATTAATCATAGACAAAAGAGAAACAAACAATTAGAATACAATTAGCAATTGAATTTTCAAAATTAGTTAAGAGAATTTACAAGATTGGTCAAACATTTGCAATCAAATAAAACTAATAATAACATTACTATCAGCTTCTTCATGTGTACATGGAGCAATTGAAGACAGATCATGAAGTGGTGGCTTACTGAGGACATCTACATTATTTCTGACAATAAGCTGTTTGTCTTCCAGCACAAATTGTATTTCGTGGAAATGTGAATGCACAAATCTACACAGACTACCCTAACTCTTAACCTATCTCTAACCCTAACTGATATCCAAATAAGATTAATGCAATTATATTGAAAGCACTGTTTTCCTAGGTGACCAGGCATGCCCGCCATCTTGAACATTGTTGGTAGTTGGCTGCCATCTTTGCCACCATATTGAAAAAGTAATTCAAATGAAGGTTACCAAGTGCTATGATTAGTAGATAAGTCCAACATATATCCTCCTATCATTTATATCCATCATTATTATAAAAATGAATCTAAAAAGATTTGTCACTGGAAGCCATTTTGCAAAATGGTTGCCATATTAAAAAAAGTATGATGGGTCCATATCTGTATTGTTTTTCCTTTGTGAGCAAAACTACCAAATTTGATGCTTCTATCTCTTATTATCCATTGTTAATATGAAATTTGATCTAAAAACAGTTGTCACTGGCAGCCATTTTTGAAAAATGGCCACCATATTGAAAAGTCTTGATCCCTCTACATGTTCCTCATTTCTCTGGCTATAATTGTACCACATTTCATGTGTTTATCACCTATTATCCATTGTTAATGTGAAATTTAATCTCAAAACAGGCGGTCACTGGCGGCCATCTTGAAAATGGCCACCATATTGAAAATGAATTGTGCCTTCACATCTAATTGGAGATTAGATGTGGAGATTGGAGTCATTTGTTCTATATGACTTTGGCTACAAGTGTACCAAATGTGATGCTTTTATCATAAAATGCACAATCCTTATATAATTTCTAGCTAAGCTGCCCCACTAAACGCTTAAGTTTGCTAAATTAATGAAATTCCCATGACCTCAGCTGTAGGCTGTATTTAGTGCCAATTACAAAATGTCTAATTAGCATGCTAACACATTAAAATTGAAGGTGAGCATGGTCAACATTGTACCTAATACATTAGCGTGTTAGCATCGTTGTTGTGAGCCGTTAGCATTTGGCTCAAAGTGCCACAGTAGTATTCACAGTCTCTGTCTTTTTTGATCACTTTTACCTTATATTAAAAAGTAGAAGTACAGTCGAATACATTCAAATCAACTAATGAACAAATGCAGTAAGAAGCTTTATATTTTCCATTATATGTATTGAAATAGAAATATTAAAGCTATCTACAATTTGAAAGGTTTGAAAAAAGCATCCCCCCCCCCCCCACACACACACCCCTCTCCTCTGTGCTCCTCCGAGCTGGTATTGTTCTCCCCTCGCAGCCTCCCACCTCCCTCTTATTTTACGAAAATAGTTTACTGAAATGTGTTTCTGAAAACATTTTAGGCGAGAAATAAGCTATGAAGTTGCTGAATCTGTCTTTATTTTAGATCGACAACGGTCAGTTTAAAAGATTTTTGTGAGCTTGCGGTGGTGCCCCATCTCTCGAAACTCAACGGCATTGCACGGCTTCTTACATAGACAATGAATGGGAACATTCCCTCTGGGTATGAACTCAGGCAGGTCGCCGTATAGTTTCCTGGTGTGTCTGGGACTTCCACAACATGTACAAAGCAGTAATAGTGTTTTATTACGGTCATGAATGATGAAACTTTATCGGTGTAAATGCAGCGGGTGCCGGTTGGATTTCTCTCTCACCCTGACTGCAGTACGTCCCCGATCCCAAACTGCTCGCCGATCGTTCGCCACAATCCCCGCCCCCCTCCCTGCTGACGCTGCAGCCTCAGCCAAAATCTCACTCTGAACTCAGGTAAGAGCCCTGCTCCATACCTGAACTGCTCAGGGCAACAAGCGACGTGAGCAGGAGCAGGAGAGTGAGCGAGGATTGGCTAAATTTTGGCTCAAGTGAAAAATCATAGACTACAGCTTTAAGTAGCAGAAAATGGTAGTAATGAAAACGCAAGCTTGATTAAAAGTACTTTCCACCTCTGGAGATGGAAGCTTCCATTTCGGACACTCTTGAAGAAGGAAGAGTGATGTGTACTTTACACAGATGTATGAGACTCCACACCACGTGAAGAAGCAGCATCTGTGTGAGTCGGCCTGCTTACTGTTTGACCCACCGGAAGTACGGCACACTGTTCTCCCCCGTGGGAGGAGAAGCTTGTCACATTACCATACTCTCCTGCAGTAGGACTGCTAATTACGTGTGTGTGTGTGTGTGTGTGTGACAGCCTCAGTGACAAGGTGGTGGGAACGAGACGGCTGGGTGTAGGAGTGCAGGACGAGAGGAGGGGAGGGTGAACCCTGTCTTCTCATGTGAGTGTGTGTAAAAGTTAGAAAAGGAGGACATTCTGTTGTAATTCTTGGATGTGGATGTCTTTCATCCCATTTGCTTGTTTGATTTTTCACAGTTAAAGAGGCTGCTGATTGGATAACGAAACACTAATTAGCCCAAGGGAGGTTTATACGTTATTTGTTTGTTTAATAGGGCAGACAAAACTAATTTGATTTTAATGATAACATCTATGAATGATACATGTCAGCGAACCTCAGTAATGTCTAGTCAAAGATGCTCAATGGCTTAAAAATGGTACGCACTTCCTGTGTCCTAAGTGGACGTGGTCATGATGTGTTCCGAAGTGTCGTTTCAGCTTGTGAAAACGGGTTCAATGTCTACTTTGGGTGACCGCGGAGTGAAAGAATACGGCATAATCTGTGTCCCCGTTCACTTCTCCCGTTGGAGTTAATACTCGGGACCTGCTGCTCGTCTCCCCAAGGTGACGGGGGAAATGTGGCAGAACCCACGTGACACAAATGCAGGAAACTGACTGAACCTTTTTGCAATAGTTAAATCAGGACTGCCAATCCAGACGCTTTTTTATTTATTTATTCAGTGACAGCCTGACACGGTTGTCTACTGCTATTTTTATAGCTATTCTGGTCCACAGCCCAGTCAGTGGTCTGTTGGAGTTTGAGCCTCTAGAGATGAGTCTCAAACAAGTTCAGACAGATAAAACTGAGTGAGTCTAGTTGTGATATTCCCGTGGCATTCCTCAGGGCTGTCCGGCTCTCTGGGTTTTTTGTTTTGTTTTTTGCAGAGCCTCTGAGCTGCGGGAAAGGAAAGAGCACCAGGAAGTAGATGTGACAGTCAGTCACCTCGAAGATGAGAACAGGCCGAGAAGATCTGGTCCCAAATGGCACTTGGCAGTTTAAAACTCTCTCTCTCACTCTCCTGTCACGCATGACTTCTCTCTTCATGCATGTGTGTGATTTTATTTTAAGATTTCCTGTCTCTACTTAGTGCAAGAATGCTGCTGTATAAAAAAGATACAAAAAAGTCACTATTACGGCAAACTCTGCCTTCTTGCGCCAGCTCAGAGGCGGTTATCCAATCAAATTCAGAACATTACTCGTTCTAAAGCCCTGCATGGTCTTGCACCTGCTTACATCACGGCTCTAGTAATGGCCGCAGCACTGTACAGACCCTTAGATTTCCCATCCAAGCTCTGTTATTACACAATCCAGTCTAAAAGGCAGCAACAGGGCAGCCAGTCTTTGGACCATGTGTCAATTGAAACTGTTAAAATTCTTTTCTAGTTTTGCCACTTATACCTGGATTTTTTTTATGGTGTTCTGTTCATATTTGTGCACTTTTAAAAAAGGTGCGTCTGTTTATGCATGGTTTTAATCATTTGTGTTTCAATGACTGAAACATGTTAGCAGATCTTTCACGATGAAACTGTCAACAGCATAACACACTTGTGTCATAGACGTCTGGAAATCTTTTTCCCTAAAATCAACCAAATTATGGCTGGGAATGAGTGTATTCTTGGTGCAACTTATGTTGTTAGTGTTGCCAGCTGAGGTTAATGATTTCCGTTAACTCACCCCCCAAAAATAGACCTTTTTCCTTTTTCTATTGATGATTTTCTGCTTTTTGCGTCAAAATCCAGCCCCTCTTAGTTACACACTCAACAGTCCTCCTCCTCCCATCCGGAGCCAATTCTATTGTAAATGCTATTTGAAGGACATGGGTTCAGCAGGCTCTAATAACGTCCTCCTATTCGTCAATGCGCGGCAAGTAGGTAAGCAGATGTGTGCTGACAGATGCTCGCGTGTGACAGAGCCACCCATTCTTGACAGAAAGAGAGCAGCAGGACTGATATCTGCAGAATGGAGACACAGATCGAGGCAAGTTATGAACAATCAAAGCTGTGGCTTCAAATATGACTGACAATAAAAAGAAGGAAACTTTTCATATATTCATACTGCAGTTTCTTTGAAAGCCCAGGGTGCAAGTGTGTATTTGATAGCTGCGTGTGGCGTCTGTCGCTCCCAATTTGTAATGCTTTATCATTTAAACTTCCCAGCGATGCTGTTCAGGATGATGCAGATATTGATTTTTTGTAATACATGTAATAAAACCAATCCCATCCATGCATAACTCACTTAAAATGTACCCCTTTCCTTTTCCCTCATTTGACACTTGACACTCATTAAATTAATTGGATTTAGAAGGCCATTCCACTGGGATTTTTTTGTGATAGTGCATATTGGAAAGGAGGTCAAATTATTAAAATGCCGTCTTCAAGCTTCAAGTTTCCTCTGAATACTTGTTCCGCAGTAGTAACAACGTTAAAGGCGCTGCTCCGTTGTGGAGGAAAGTTCAACGCTGTACTCAAATGTTCATTTGCCGATTAATTCAACATATTTTACCATGAAATACATTCAGGACTGATGTCTTAGAATGAAATAAAAATGTTTGTTTCTACTTTTTTGAAAGAAATGGATTGGCAAAAAAATGCAGCATGGAACCATATGAGGAAAAAAAGCTACAAAAACTGCGTGTCCAGTGTGACAGCAAACATCTACTATGCTGAAGAGTGTTTGGAGATGCTGTTGCTTCGTTCACCTCTCACCATTGTGACTGTTCTGTTTACAGGCTGAGGGATCCTCCTTCCTGCAGATGGGAGCATCTCTGGAGCAGCAGATTGTCTGCATGTTCAAGGTACAGCAATACATTTCAGTGCACAATATGTGACAAGCAAACATTATATATATATATATATATACACTATATATATATATGTTCGTTTTTTTGGCGTTTTCAAAACTAAGCTCATTCAAACAAATGGTTATAGGGTCAAGCCCTGACAACTGGGACCTCTCAGGCTGATTAACACCATGTAGGGACAACAATCAGAAGGGGAATCCCTGATCTGAAGTTCTGGCCTGATTTCCACATCGTAATACTAATACAATCTGTATTTATGATAGAA
>NC_139933.1:19728586-19770586 GCF_963514095.1 Eutrigla gurnardus | reverse complement strand
AATTAGTTCAATCAACTCTGAGTATGTCAACTCTGAGTTATGCGCTATTTCAAACCAGAAATGTCTTAAAACATTTCATAAATCTCCCGTTCGCAAAAAATCTAAAGAGCTCTGCAAAGAATCTGGATTATGTTGAAAATGTCGGAGAATATTGTTTAGATATGTGATCGGTAGGAAAGGTAATCAAAATCCTCTCCCGACGCAAAGCTGCTAGAATCACTTTATTTCCATATCAATTAGGTTGACGAGGAAAGGACGCACAACTGAGTTGGTTCAGATTCTGGAAAAAGGCGGAGACATGTAGGAGAAACTTGTTGTTTGTTGAAGAAAACCTGCCAGCAAGCAGGTTAGGTTCACAGAGTATGTTGCCCGGGTAACTTACTCAGATTTATGCTGAACTGGCTTTGTGAAACCGAAAAAACTGTTTCCCTCATCTCAGGGTTAACTAATTCAAGGTTTTCACTAAACCTGCTTTCTGAAACGGGCTCCTGCTGATGTTTTGTGTGGTTTTATTTTGATTAAATAAAAACTTACACTACAATAGATGTATTAATTCTGGAATCTTCTTCAACATAACTTTTAATAACAGAATTGGATGTAGTGACTGAGTGAAGGCATGAGAGAGACTCAGTGATGTCCTTGGTACAGATATAGCATCAGAAGCAGTACCACAAGAGTGCTAAAAATGATATAGTGAACTTAACTCAATAAATATGGGTGTGCCTGTTATATTTACATGCATACATGGATACATTGTGTTCAAGCTGTTTAGAGTGAGTGGGGAATATGTGATTAACCAAGCTAATCAATTATTTAGTCATTTTATATAGAACATCTTCCCATTTTGATAGTGTGAAGTCAGACATGTATTATGTTATGTATTCCATACCTATTTCACTATTAAAAAAAACAAACAGATATTGTTAGCACATTTCCAACAACTATGCATGAACTGCTGTGATGCAATTTTTTAATCTAGAGTTCTAGCTGAAATTAGCAACTCGGCACCACCTGATAAAAACTTTCGAAACTGAAGTTGCAACTGAGGAACAGCTGGTGCTTCGGGCTCGAGACAACCACAGCAGTGCTGGGCATTCAGGCTGTGTTTTCCCTCTCTTATTTTCTGCCTGCAGGTGGACTCTCAGGTCCTGTTGGCGTACTGCTCCTACGAGGAGGCGCAATACTTGTTTCACCAGGCGGCTGAGGTGGGTCTGCTGGGGCCGGGCTACATCTGGATGCTCCCCAGTCAGACTGTGGGCAACCCCGACAGCCCTCCGCCTGTCAGCTTCCCGGTTGGCGTTATCGGCGTGATCACGGACCAGTGGAGGAAGAGCCTGCGACAGAGGGTGAGGGAGGGCGTCGCCATCGTAGCCAAAGGGGCTGAGAGCTTTAAGAAGTGGCACGGGTTCATTCCCGAGGGACACGGCAACTGCAACAAATTGGCTAAACACTCAGACAACAATACTCTGTTCAGGTGAGTCGCGCTGCAGTTATCACAGTTTTGAATGAGAAAAATTCTTATTATAGTGATGCATGTGCAGCAGGGCATGAAGTAAAAGTATGTTCTGCCTCTTTTTCATGTTTAGTGAAATGTGAATTCATTATCTCCCACCCTGTTCACCCTCTACACACTTCGCCTTGGCCATATCATCAGCCAGCATGGAATAGCATTCCATTGCTACACTGATGATACACAACTTTATATAAGGACGGACCCGTTCTCATCAGCCTCACTGTCATCATCATCATCATCATCATCACTGAGCTCCTGTCTTGAGGAGATAAAGGTGTGGATGAAAGGAAATTTCCTTCAGCTAAATAGCGCCAAAACTGAAGCTTTTTTGATTGGCACACTACACCAGCTTCACTCACCCCCCATAACCCAGCTCTTTTTGTGCTGTCCTTAAACCTGCTTTATTCTGTTTTTATTTTGTTTTTATGTTTTGTTTTTACTCTGTAGCACTTTGAGATCGTTCTTAACAATGAAAAGTGCATTACAAATAAAATGTATATTATTATTATTATTATTATTATTATTATTATTATTATTATTATTATTATTATTATTATCCCCAGTCTGTCAAGGATGTATACTTGAACAGACACCACCAATCAGCTGCCTCACTCATCCCCTAATGAGCTACTTCCAGTCTCGCTTGTTAGATTAGGCCCTTCAGGGGAGCTTTCGGTTTAATTAGGAGCTGATCATTGTTCCGTCATATACAGAATTATAGAGTGATGTACAATCAACATCCTTGATTGCAAGCTCAACACTTTTGTACGTTGTTTCTGTGGGTTGCAGACACATGCTGAACGTGACATGGGAAAGGAAAGATCTGTCATTCAACGGCCAAGGCTTCCTCTCCAATCCTTCCATGGTTATCATTGCCTTGAATCGGGAGAGACTCTGGGACAAGGTAACTGGGCGCCACAAACTGGATCCGGAAAAACTTGATTGCATGGGTATAAAGAGAGTGTTGTCCTGTATCTCTCTCTCTCTCTCTCTCTCTCTCACACACACACACACACACACACACACAAAGAAGAAGCCCGAGGGTGAATTGAAAAAGTGCGACTAAACAGAGAGACCTGAACGTAATCTCACAGCTACAGTTGAATTAATTTATTTCTGGCCTGGAAAGATCAACCTACTTCATCAATGTCACCTTCGGGCTGATGTGCATGTGTGTATGTGTGCATGAACATGTAATTGTGCTGAAGTGGGGATTTGGTCTGTATATGCTGCAGTGTTGTTCATGCTATCGACTACAAGAGTGCCTTGTGGGACAAGTGTCTAAATTCCTTGAACCCTTTTCACGCTCTCATAACAACCTCATCTCCCACGACCTCTTCACGTGATGACTCATGCACCTCGACAGGTTTTGGTGTACTTTTTCAAGTCCTCTATTGTGGCAACCTGACATTTAAACATGATGTTGCGTTTGTTTGAAGGGTGCTGCTGGGCAGGAAAGATGTTCATGTTTTAACTGAACCAATCGGGTTAGGTGTGAAAACAACCTTAGATCATCCAAAATCGGAAATGTATCCAGTACAAGTGCTTAGACTGAGGGGCCTTCCACATGTACCAAAACAATCTTTTTTCTCGGTTTTTCCTCTGCATCGTTTCAAGAAAATCTGCGTCCAGACAAATCCACTGTCAACGACTCAGCGCACTGTAGTACATATTCCAGGCCTGTTGGGGTACTAGCAGGAGCAGATTCGGTTATCAACAGATAATTATTAATATCAATATAATTACTGGCATTAATAATCATATTTAATATATTATTATAATATGATCATAAATGTATGGGGCACCATCCCTGGAATCAGGGACAAGATAACCGAAAACTGTACTCAGTCTCAATATAAAGGGGTTTTATAATCACATGCCAATCATCGTGATCATTGGCATAGAAGTAAAAAAACAATCAAACAATTAAAAGGGCGTGAAATCCGAACACTAGCCTTCACAACCTGCTGTTATCCAGTCACATATACACAACAAGCACAAGAGACTATTAGTTATAATATAATAAAATGTATTAAACCAGTAACAATGATCACAATCAATAACACTGCAATTAACAAAACCTTATTACCTAACTACCGCTAGGCTATTTCTCCTAGCGCTCAGAGACGGAACAGCTGAACGTACAGTAGAATAGAATAGAATAGAATAGAATAGAATAGAGAGAGAGAGAGATGGCCGAGTGCAGCCACTGGGTGGAGCTATTTCACCTAGCGTTCAGAGGCTGAACAGCTTAACGTAGGCTACGTGTGGGGGGGCGGTGTGTGTGTGTGTGTTAGCAGGAACAAAGAGGGGAGCAGGGAATGCACATGAAAGAGATCGGTCCTTACAATACACAAAGGTCAGTAAGCATGTTACCATCACATGGGAGCTTGTGAATGAACTGGTGTTCGTTCTGTGGGACCCCGGTCCTTTAACTGATAGTAGATCGCTTACTGAGCTCGGGAATGTGTCCGAGGTTCGTCCAAACACTGTCACAGAAATCAACCCAGCGGCGTGGGTACACAATCAGCACTCGAGTACAACAATATAGAAAGCAACAGACTCGGCGGTCTGTGGTCAAAACTTAAAACACATTAACAAGAATTACAAGCATGTCCTACAGTATCGAACCTATGCCTCTGCCCAGACAACAGCCTCTTACTTTGGTCGATGTGCTTGAGTCTGTCCTGTGCGGGTGGCGGCGCTTCTTGGCGCGCCGGCAGTGACGGGGCTGTGGTTTGCATCACACAGCAGCGGGTCCTCGTGCGGCAGCGGAGGACGCGACGAGTTGGTTGAATCCAGACAAGAGCGGGGCGTAGAAGTTATCCTTCTCGCTGATCAACTTGGCTTAAGAAATTAGTTTGTGTTTCTTAAATGGTAAAATGGCCTCATTTATATAGCGCTTTTTTCCACTGCGCTATGCAGCAATGACTTACATTCACCCATTCATACACACATTCACACACTGACGCCGGAGTCAACCACGCAGGGCGACAGCCAGCTCGCAATTAGGGTGAGGTGTCTTGCTCAGGGACACCAGGCACTCAGCTAGGAGGAGCCGGGGATCGAACCGGCGATCTTGCGGTACCAGCCAACCCGCTCTACCTCCTGAACTAAACCCCCCCTTCCTTCTGCAGGCAAACAATAAGGTTGAATAAGGTGTGGCGATTTGGTCAGCTGACTTCAGACAAGAGCGGCGCGTAGAAGTTATCCTTCTCGCTGGTAGCTTGGATGAAGAAACAGTTTGTGTTCTTCCTTCTGCAGGCAAACAGGAGGCGGCGATCTCCCTGAAGAGAGAGGGTGGAGAGAGAGATTTTAAAGGTGGATGCTGAACTTTATACCCCACGGCCGTATCCCAGGGACCCCCTGGGTTCCTGGGGCTGTCAGCCAATAGGGCACCAGAGTTGGTGTGACGTCAGACTTCACACCTTAGTAAGAAGCAGTGAAGCAAGATGGAGGTTTTGGGGTGTAGTTCTTTGTCTACTTTGTTCCTTTGTTCTGACCGCATGTGAAGGCTTCTGGCCTCCATGCAGGCCACTCTTTGTCCTCCTTTTGGTGAGGTCTCAACACCTATATGTGGCCCTGTTTCTGCTACAGAAATATACCAAAAATGCAAAAGAAGCGACGGAGCATGGGGAGGTAAACACGTTGCTTGACCGGATGTTTGCCGTTGCTATGGCAAAAAGTGAAAGCTACGGCTACTATCCACCTGACCACCCGATCAATAAACACATAAGGTGACAATTTGGCCCCATATAAATAATACCAACAATAACCATCAACAGCCGTCACCCTAAGGACCTTAATTAGGTGTTGTTACATTAATTAGAAAAATAAATGCGTACATTCATGGGAAGTTAGCTAGCATAAATGCCGGTTGTTTGTTAGCATCATAAAACTTTTTACCTCTGAATATTGCCCCCCTCTCTCAGCTCTGTTTTTTTCATACAGTGGCCCTGATACGCCGTCGTACAGAGGAGCAGAATATCTGCTGCAGCACGATCACAAGCATGTAGGCCGCCATTGTTGTTGTTGTCATGAGACGTCGCGGGGGAAGAAGTCAGGCTCGAGGGTGGAGGGGCGGGGCGATGACATCATAGTATGTGTTTTCGTGTCCATCTACATGAACACAAAACAGAGGGGCGCCGTTTTTTTCTTTTTCACCCTGGGACCTGGTTTCAAAAAGTGCGTTTTCAGGCACCGAAAATGCCAGATCCGTGTGGACGGTCAGCCCAAATGCACAAGACTTCTGCATTTACACTAGAGGTAAGATCTTAAGCCCGAGCCCGAGCCCGAGCCCGACCCGACCCGTATTTCGGGTCGGGTCGGGTATAAAATGTCAATCATTACGTTCGGGTCGGGTCGGGCCGGGCTTCTCTCTCGCTGACTTTTTTTATTTTTTATTTTTTTATTTATTTATTTATTTTTTTTTAATATATGTTTATAGAAATGTATAAACGATGTGTGGTTGCTCTTCTTTGTCTCTCTGTGCGCTCTCTCTCTCTGTGCGCTCTCTCTCTCTCCCTCTCCCCGTCTCTCTCTCTGCGCTCTCTCTCTCTCCCTCTCCCCGTCTCTCTCTCTGCGCTCTCTCTCTCTCTCTCTCTCTCTCTCTCTCTCTCTCTCTTAAAGTGCCGCGCTAGATTCTTAAGGACGTACTCTGAGTCCTCACAAATAAAATATGAAATTTCGGGTTTGGTTCGGGCTCGGGCCTGCAAATCAAGTTAATTGCTCGGGTTCGGGCCGGGTCGGGCTTTAATCCCGCGGGCCTGGGTCGGGTCGGGCTGGATTTTTTAGGCCCGATCTTACCTCTAATTTACACACAGAAAACCTTTCCGTGTGGACGGGCCCTGAGACATAATCTGGATGGGTGGGTTTTTAGGCAGTGACCCTGCTGGCTTGACTTCAGTGGGGAGCTCATTCCTCCACTGAGAAGAGTAATGGTTCCCCCCGCCGCCCTGTAGGCCAGCAACAGAGGTTTTAACTAGATGCTAGCAGCAACAGGAAGCCTGGGAAGAGGGTCGGTTTCATCCTGGATTAGCTGCAGAGGTCTGATTTGACCCAAAGAAAGGATTTGTCACACCCTGATTGACCAAAGAGGGGACCAAGCTTCTCTCAATTCTTAATTAGGAGCCAGTCCCCAGACTCTAAACCCAGCAAGGTGATCCGAATAACCCTCCAATGTGGGAATTCTGACATTTAGCTTCAATTCATTTGAAAAAGGGGAATGACAGCAAGTACCAAAGAATGAGGGACTCTCCACCCAAATAATAAGCACTGTGTATGTGTTTTACACATATCCTTCAAAACAATGATTTACCTCCAACATTATTTCCCCAAAACACATTCATTTTGATCCTAAAAATATGCATGGCAGCTTCCCTCAGCACAGGTTATTTCTTTTGAGTAGTACACAATTGTAAGCTACGTAGAAAGTACAAGCAAAAGTGCCCCAAATCCAATTTTGTGCATGTGTGTGTTTTCTTTCTTTTTAAATAATGGCATGCACAGCACAATTCCCATGGAATATGATCTTTTCAATTCTTATTTTGGCCATTTTCCTGTATGGTCCAAAATCAAGTAGAAGTCTAAATTTTTGCAAAGCGACCTCATTCTGAATTGTGAATTCCTGTGACTTTTACACCATATACACCTCAGTACAGGAGAAACAGCCATTGACCCACAAAAGTGGCAAACTTTCAAACTTCAAATAAAATAAAATATTCATTGTTAGCGTTGCCTCAATGTTCAGACAATCACCAACTCTGGTTTGGTTGACTTAAACCTTATATTTACAGACAGAACGTGCTAGTTTCTACACGCTCTCTCTATGCCTGCTGAGCAACAGCTATCTCCTTCGGAGGCAGAACAATAAATTAAAGTAAAATGAAAAACAAATCCCATTTGAATCAAGCACTGAAGTTTACATCGGAACTTTAGAGCCTCATCAGTGGGTCACATCGCCAATCTACTGCATTGTTCACAAAAATGGTTAAATCAGAATCTGACTGTTCCTGGGTGAAAGAAGCTACAGAAACTTCTGGTAAGAAGAAGAAGGTGGGAATTGATTGCTAAGCCCTCTAAAGCCAACAGAGGATGGGCATCAATCAAATATTGTGGCTATATTGGAGCATACACATCCTTCTTCTATTATAATCCTCCCCATCTAGCACCTCCTCAACAACTACATTCATATTCCAGCCAACAGTTATGGAGGACTCCAAGACAGCAAGCAAAGACTAAAATGTGGTCTTTCCAATGTCTGGATTTTTCAACTGAAAAGAGTGGAGGTCATGCATGAAATCACATCCAGATCCACAATTTACATGATATTCATTCCTAAACTGAAGTAAGACTTTTGCTAACCACGTGTTTACTGTCGCTGTAGTGGAGCCTCACAATTTGACGCTATCCAGCAAATGACAGCCAAGGGGTCCTGACATTTTAGTTTTAGTTGAGAAAATTATGTCCTGGGAGCTGGACATTTTCACAGGTTATTGGTTTTATATTGAAATAAAACATTTTGACATAACAATTTTTCATATGAATTTCTTAAATTCTCAAGTAATTGATATTTTCCCTCCACATTGATTTTAATTTCCATTTTTAGGGTAAAAATCTGGTGGAATTTGATTCTTATGTTTTCACATTTTCACATGGTATTGGCTATTTTCACGGTAACTATTGATGATTGTGATTGTTTTTTTCCCATATAAATGTAAATTTACGCATGTAACATTTACATTGTCACAGGTAAAAAACAAGGAACTTCAACCTCAATCAGAGGAGACAGCAAAGAAGTTTCTAAAGAACCTAAAGAGCAACGTTTCTGCTGAAATGAGGTGTGCATTACATCAAGGAAGGAACGCCCAAGTGTGTATTTCCTCACCTCGTTTAAGCCCCAAAGGAAGGGCGGGACACCCTGATTGGCCAAGAGGGGAGAAAACACCAAGCTGTTCTCAATTCTTAATTAGGAGCCCCACATCCTACTTCCAACAGGTGATCTAAATACTTAATACCGGGGAAATGTGACATTCAGCTAAATTCATTGGGAAAAGGGACAGCAATCACCACAGAACAAATGACAGCATCTGTTCAGAGCAATATTCATTCAAAAACACAAATTCAAATAAATCAAGCCTTAGTCTACAAATATTACAAAGATTACAAACCTTTGCATGACATCCATCAATCAATTTTCCAGGAAGATAAATATATGATTTTGTGTTATAGTCCTGGGAAGAAGTTAAAAATATAAACATAAAAAGACAGATTGAAACAACCGCTCTTCACAACTGCTGTCCATGCGATTCTGTCGTTCACAGATGGCGCAGAGAAACAAATCACATGCCTCGCATCCGCCATACTGTACCTTCATTCGTGCACGATGAAGTAACGATGATAGTTTGAGCGAGCAGGAGAACAAAACCGCGGGTCGGTATGAAGAACAGGTCTCATTAAAGCTGTGAGGAGAGAGTTTCACATGCAGTGAGTCAGCACTGGCTGCGCTCAGTACGGCTCATTAGGTCGGGTTGATATGACAAACAGTCCTGGCTCTTGTGGAGAGGCCCTCGCCGAGCTTAGTGCCAACATCGATCGGATCATTCCTTGCATGATGTAACGTTATATGGCAATTCTGGTCCAAGTGGCTCTCTCTGACACTTTGTGACATTATCTTTTATTCATCAAAGGGACCATGTGCACATTTTCACGTTCATACTTGTATTTTGGGGTTCTGCTAGAACATGTCAGGCCCTTTTCCAGAAAGCAGGCTCAACCAATTCTGAACCTAACCCTGAACTCTGAGTCAACCAACTCTGAGATGGGCAACTCTGAGTTTTCGGTTCCAGAACGGCTGTTCTGAATTAGTTCAATCAACTCTGAGTATGTCAACTCTGAGTTACGCGCGTGCCTGCCGACTCTACAAAGCCGTCATCAATGGAGCTCCGATACTCTGATTCACCATGGCAACTGGGAGATAGTTATTAGATATTACTGAGTGTTTATGTGGAAAACAAGCTCATCCTCAGAAAGCAGAGCAATGTAATTGCATAAAAGTAGAGATAGTTGGCGTGGCAGACATTTACGGCCTGACTTAATGTGTATAACTAAATGAAATGGTCGATTGATCTAAAGGTGATAAGTCTTTATTTTCAGCCATATAGAGCGACTCTGTGGTCTAACGGTTAGTAACGCTGCCTACAATGCAGGCGGCAGGGGTTAAACTCCCGTAGTTCACAGAGTAGCGCAATGATCAAATAATCATTTTCATATAGGTGTAATCCCCCCAGGCACAAATAGAAAGTGGCTTCAGCTGAAAATTAAGCATAAGAATACTGCACAAATACATCGACTAAGGCATATGGTTTTAATCATGTTTCACATATTAAACAGTAAATATAAGCTGTCACGCCCAGGACACAAGGATAGGACTCGGATGCAGAGATTTAAAAAAAGCACAGGACTTTATTCAGGCCACAAAGGAATACAAAACAGAAGACGACTCAAAGGAGGGATGGCTATGAAAACTTACAATAAAACAACCCTATGAGCTAAGGGGGGAAAAAACGAAACAAAGTTCTAAACTGAAAACGCCTCCGGGGAGGGAATAACTACAACTAGGTCTAATAACAAAAAGCCTACTATCTATACAGGGAAAAACAGGTCTAACATAAAACGCCTCCGGAGAGGGAAAATCTACAACTAGGTACGAGGACGTCTAACTTAAACAGGCTATGAAATAATACAAAGGCAAAGGCCAACAAAAAACTCTCTAATGAGTGGATTGCTCTAACTTTGACTTGACTTGATAGCTGGCGACTCGACACACGACAAGACACACGCGCACAGGACAAAGGGAGACGCAATGGGAGGGACGACAGGCGCTCGGCTATCTACTGCTAATGTCTACGGATTGATTTGAGGTGAGTAACTCCATGCAAAAACACACATTTATGTCGTTTTGCCACACTATTTGAGCTAAACGAGCGCCGCTGTGTCTCGTATGGACCCAACCTGTGTTGGATAGGTCTTGGAATTGGTTTCTGAGGCCCAGGAAGGCAGATAAAAGTTGCCCCAATGGGTTAGCATTGGAGCGAGTCTGGAAGGCTGCCAGGCAGGTACAGATCTTGGGCTAGGCAACGTCAATTTTTGTCTGGTTTTTTGCTTCGAATAAGTCGGGATGACCCTGGGGACAATGAAAATGGGGTCAAAAATGACCGGATTTCTCCTTTAAACAGGCTATGAAATAATACAAAGGCAAAGGCCAACAAAAAAACTCTCTAATGAGGCAGACTAATGGATTGCTCTAACTTTGACTTGATAGCTGGCGCCTCGACACACGACAAGACACACGCGCACAGGACAAAGGGAGACGCAGACTATTTAACACATGAGGGTAATGGGTGACAGGTGGAGACAATCAGGAATCAGGGGTGACGTCAGACTGGGGCACATGAGGAAGGGCAAGGGACCTGAAGTGAGAGGAGAGTTACTTTCCAAAATAAAACAGGAAATGACAAGACAGACATGGAGACAGGACAAAATAACTCCACTTGACAAACCGGTGTGACAATAAGCATCTATTTCAACAAAGAAATGTCCTTTTTCAAAAAACTCCCGTTCGCAAAAAATCAAAAGAGCTCTGCAAAGAATCTGGATTATGTCCCCGATATGAAATGTTGAAAATGTCAGAGAATATTTTTTAGATATGTGATTGGTAGGAAAAACGGTAATTTCCTTCTAAGTAATCAAAATCCTCTCCCGACGTAAAGCTGCTAGAATCACTTTTCTTTCCATATCGATTAGGTTGACGAGTAAAGGACGGCAATTTTTTCAGAGTTGGTTTAGATTCTGGAAAAAGGGAGAGGCATGTAGGAGAACGTCAGCGAGCAGCGAACAGGTTAGGTTCACAGAGTCAGTTACTATGGTTACTGACCTAAAGGTTGAGTTACCTCTCTTTCTGGAACGGAAAAGAGTATCCCTCTTCTCAGGGTTAACAAACTCAGAGTTTCAGGAAAACCTGCTTTCTGGAACGGGCTGTCATGCTCTGATAGGTCTACGAAGAAAAATATTGTGAACTCTTGCAAAGTATGGTTCTTTAGCCGTGGAAATACGTATACATTTAAATGAGCCTTAAGGAGAGTCAAATCTTTTCTGACATAAGTAGCCCGCAAAAACACTGACTTTGTTTTCCTATTTCATACTTTCCGTGTAGTTAGAAACTCCAGATAATGACAAGTATGTGCAAAGGACAGAAAACAATTATTTTTCCCCTTTTTAAATAATATTAGATAATAAATGTCGCTAGTCACTTGAACAGTTCCCAATTATGAACGGTGACATTTCAATTTGTTTATTCAGTTGGAAAAAAATTAATAACTGAATAATCAGTCAACAAAATGAACACAGATTGAAGGCAACACATGCAGGGATGTATTATTAATGCGCTGAAGCCAGTTTACTCTTTGTTTTATATTCTGGCTTTTTTCCCTTTCTTCCCAACTTTAAAGTCTCCTCATTCATGCATTAATGAACGCGACTCTTCTTTCATCTTCGAATCCTCTTCCTCCAGGTCAGCACATGCAAATTTCCCTTTAAAAAAAAAAAAAAAAAACATTCATCCTGTGAAGTAAGAAAAGTTAAGACAGGTGAGGGGAAAAGGGAAGGTCGAAGCTGAAGATTCAAACGCAGGATAAGGCTGAGGTTATTGACTCTATTCTCCAGGTGGGTACGTATGCTCGAGGGATCCTTCAGGTCCGCTACCCGGTCTGGCCTCGATACGGCAGCTTCCTGGAGCAGGTGTCCGATGACCGTCACCTGACCGTTGCCACGCTGGAGGAGCATCCCTTCGTCATGGTGGAGAACGTCGACCCAGGCACCGGCACGTGTGTCCGCAACACGGTGCCCTGCAGGCGCCAGTCCAATTACTCCGAGAGGTACGCACGGCAACACAAACACACGTGCAGCTTGTTACATCTTCAGATATGTAGTCAGCAAACGTACGTGATTGACACATGAACGGAAGCTTTCAGATACAGATAGTGCTGGATGTTGAACACCAGAACTGGTTGTACCCAAAGCTGATATTGAATGTTGGTCAGGTATGTAGTCTTGTTTACTTATTGGCATTGGTTGCATCTGTGTCCGAATGTAGAACATCAATTTTCATTTTCCCCAAAACATGTGGGTTTCATGTTAAATTATTTAGACTTTTTCAATCAAAGACGAGGATGTTGTCAGGCCGGTCTTAGTTCAGGGAGCAGAGGGAAACTTGATATCCTGCTTTTGTGAGTTTGAGGCGCTTGCAGCAGTAGCTAGCATACCAGTGAATCGTGTGCTGTGTTCTGGTTGAATGGTTTGTATTGGAATGGATTGCAACATTTGCACTGTGAGATTTCCGTCGATGGACGAGTCACAGCGCAATCTCAGAAAACCCAAACATGTTTTCTCTCAGGGGCCTTCATTCATTCCCTCAACTGTATCCCAATGTCCTTATCAGCAGATTCAGTTTGCTCTGTTGCCATGGACCTGTAGTGGTGGGATCATCCGTTTTGACTGAAATGTTGAGTGAGACTGTTTGTTCTCGACTCTGGAAACAGCAGCTGACAAAACAACAAGATCCAGTCCAGTTTGGTCCTATGCTAACCTGTTGTGTTTGGGCACATTTTACCAAAGAAGGGTTTATATTTCTCTAAGTAAAGTGTAATTTTGACACGGGTGTGTGTTTAAACATTTCAAATGAAACCCAATCCTACACACAGACATCTGCACCCTCCCTCTCTGCTCCTCTGCCCCACTTTAATTCTGAAGAGACACGGCAAACCTCCACACTTCATTAAATGTGTCGTAATCGCGTGTGTGCGCTGAGTGTCCAAGCACTTGAAAAACACACCTTTGGTGGCCAACCCGGAGAGCAGCGTGGCAGAAAACACCCATTAAACAGCTATTACCTGCGACTAGCTACAACTGGTGTTGGTCAGGAATACGCAACGTCTTAATTACGTTCAAACACAGAAGTGCACGTAGCCTACGTCATAACGTAAATTACACAGTCAACCATGTGAGCTTTCTCGTTTCCACACTGACAAAAGGAGCACTCGAGCAAAAACACACAATATATTTTATGACCTCTACTGGGGAAATGTGATTTTTTTTTCTTTTTAAAAAATGTGTCAATGTCTTTCTGAAATCCTGCTGAAATGATTGGTGTACGACACTCGAGCCAAGCTCGTCTTGTCCCTTTATGTGCTGCAGTAAAGTGTTGACAAAACAAACCAAAACAAACAACTCCAGGTCCACTCACTGACTTTTTTTCTGTGAATTTCAAGTTTCCAGTTGTGACTTTGGCATCAGATGCACATTGTCTTCTTGTTTCAGACTGATAGGTTGCTTAAAGTATGTGATTTTGGCTCATGACTTCTGACCAGTTCTGCACATTTTAGTGCCTCATCCACCTCACTGCATCGATTTCGTGATTTATTTAAGGGCTCGCCCCAACCATCACCTACCAGGAGAAGAACCATGTGAATTGTACAGACAGCTCCATTTGCTATAGTATGTTCATAGTGGAAAATTCAATATTTAGACGTTTGGCAGCTGCATCACATTCTCACAAAAAAATAAAGCAGCTGCACATTCAACCTCCACCCATGTATCTTAAGTTCCTTTAAATTATGACATGTTTTCATTGAAAATAATGAAAAACAGATGAAGGGATCTTTTACCTGAAGAGGTATTGATGGTTGATTTTTATAAAGCCCCAAAAGAACTAGAAAACGTGTTACAGGAAGGACAAGAGTAGGAGAAATACATAACGCATTGATTGATGTCAAAATAAGGTGAAACGTGTTGTAATTTAAAATGTAGACAGTTTATTGACACCACTGTTGCTGCGCATGCATGCCAGGAAATAACTCTCCATATCCAGCAGGTGGCCGTAGTCTGTATTTGTTTTCAAAAGGAGAAATCCGAACCACTAAACAAATAAGCGTTTGGCTACCAATTTCACACCAATCAGATCAGATGAGATGAAGATGAAAAATGAGAAGCCATATTGACTTTAGTTGTTTGCTAGCTTACCTCACTTCCGTTTCACTTTCGTGCACTAGCTTTCACCTGGTGGTTTTTCCAAAGTCAGAGTGTAGTGGTTCAGGCCAGGTACACAGAGCGAGAGAGACGGGGAGCCGGATTTAAATGCAAGCATGTCGGGAAAAAGTGAAGAAATGTGCGTAAACCGGAAAAGAAGCAGCCTCTGGCTGCATTTCAATGATATTGGAGACTGCAAAGCTGAGGGCAGAATTCGTAAAATGAAAATATCCGTCAGAGCAGGGTCAACAGCATACCAAGCCAACCTGCACCAAAGACTGTTATCTGAAGTTTAATAATGTTGAAACTCTGGCCTTGATTTATTTGATTTGTTTGCTCTGGTTCTTTTGCTCATTAAATGGTTTGTTTAAAATGCTAAATAGTAGGCTAACTGTGTATTTTTCTTTTTACGAAAAAACTTAAAAATATGGTTTTTATGAAAACACCTAAATGAAACATTTGCTTACCAACGCCTCGTCTCACTTTGTCCCACAGCATCATTAAATAGTTTAGATTTGTGTACGTGTTCACTTCGGTGACTCCGCATGTATCTGCGTGTGTGTTTTGGTATGTATCGGGTTATGCAGATTGCAGAGCTGACCACGGCTGGTACATTAATTATAGAGATAGATATGGAGCGGCTGTTGTTGGGCGCGATGGCACATTGATTGCCAGTAAAGAAGATTTATCCGTCCAACATAGAGACATCTGTCATAGCATGGGACAATGTTATCCCATCCCACCCTCTGTCTGTTTCTCTTTCACCCATTCCTCTCGGGTTGGCGTGTCCCATTTGGACAACGACCAACCAACTGGGGGCAGAAGGGAAGGGAGCGGTTGAGAGGAATAGAGAACCCGCGCTGTATAACACCGGTTAATCTTGCCGCGTGGTCCGAGCAGCTTCCCTGCAGAGCAGATGTTTAGGGTGATTAGAACTTTTTTGTCTTGCTCATTAAAAAATCCTTTCTTTAGACAGATGATGGTTTACTCTGCCAGAAAAGCTGAACCTACCTTCCCTGATTAACAGCAGGAATTTCATGTAAAACCCTACTTTTAAAAATCCTAGTATGTTGTAATGTTACATAACGCAACGCAACCAGATGCTAAATATTTACTTTACAAGGACACTATGGATGTTGTTAAGAAAATATCTGGTAAACTTGGGTTAGGGTTAGGAAAATAAAATACCTGGTTAGGGGCTAAAAAAAACAGACATGAACTGTTAGTCATGACATGAGCTACACCCTTCAACTTCCTTTACCAGCACTTAGCACTGGGAGTTAACAGTGTACTGCTGAATATACTGGGCTGTTTGTGTGACCTAGTTTTTGGATCTGGGGCTCTTTTTAATGGTTTGGTCTAATTAAGGTAAATCATAATTCTGTAGCGTTACATTTCTTGTTTTTCAATAGTTGGCTTGCAGGAATTCAACATGAAAGTGTCCTCATTCTGTAGCATATGAACTTTTCCACATCAGTCTGACACAATCACACTGGTGGTTATTTCAATTATCCCTCCTCCTGCTCTTTCTCTGCCTTCTCCTCCTGCTGTTTCTCTGCCTCCTCCTCCTCCTCTTGTTTCTCTGCCTCCTTCTCCTGCTGTTTCTCGGGGATTGTTTCTCAGGGGATTGTTTCTCAAGATTGCCGGTTCGGGGATCGAACCGGCAATCTTGCGGTTGCCAGCCAACCCGCTCTACCTCCTGAGCTAAAGCCCCCCTCCTCCTGCTGTCCCTCAGCCTCCTCATTCTGCTGTTCCTCTACCTCCTCTTTCTCCTCCTGCTGTTTCTCTGCCTCCTCCTCCTGCTGTTCCTCAGCCACATCATCCTGCTCTTCCTCTACCTCCTCTTTCTCCTCCTGCTGTTTATCTGCCTCCTCCTCCTGCTGTTCCTCTACCTCCTCCTCCTGCTGTTCCTCAGCCTCATCATCCTGCTGTTCCTTTACCTTCTCCTTCTCCTCCTCCTGCTGTTTCTCTGCCTCCTCCTCCTGCTGTTCCTCTACCTCCTCTTCCTCCTGCTGTTCCTCTGCCTCCTCCTCCTGCTGTTCCTTTGCCCCCCCCTCCTCCTCATATTCCTCTGCCTCCTCCTCCTCCTCCATCTGTCCTCCTTTGCTCTTGCCCTCCTTTTCCCCTCCAAACTGAAGCTACTGCCCCACAGCGCGTGTTTCCTGTCTGCCGTTCACCTGAGAATCCCTCCTCTCTCTCCAGTCCAACTCCCTCATGGTGCTTCCCTCAATGCTGCACTGGGCATTTCACCAACAACACAACAGACAACACAACTGCTGCTAATCCTCCAAGGATACTGTGCTAGTTGTATGCATGTGTGTGTGTGTGTGTGTGTGTGTGTGTAACTGAGAAAGACGCCCCAATTTAAGCGCGTGCGTGCATTGCTCGCGGAGTGCTCGTAATGGCGACAGGTGGCCAGCTCCTGCAGCAATTAATGAATGTAGCGTTTCTCTGAGCTTTTGATGCCTGTGAAAGAAAGTGAGCCTATGGAAAAACACTTAAAATGCGTCTAAATTACCTCTTAACACTGTTGAAAATAATCAACTCCAATGTTAATTATTTGACTATTTGTCATTCAAAGCCTCAGTGATTCACTCACGTTGCTTTTGTGCCGACTCATTGACATGCTGAGGTTATCTCAATTACGCACACGCACACGCACACACACACACAGTGGTTCAGACCATGTGCAGCCTCCACTTCGTTTCAATCATCTGCTTTTCACTGAAATTGTTTTACTGTCTCTTCCTTGTTTTTTATTCTGCTATTTTTTTCCCGAAATTTTGTTCTCTTCTTCTACACCCCATTAAGTAGCAAGGCCAAAGACATGAAAGTGGACGTCTCTCACATGCTACACACCATAATGACCTTTGATTAGAAACCATCAGTCACTCAACCATCCATTGCCTTGCCACACTGCTTCTATGTGTGTGAGCGTGTGTGTGTGTGTGTGTGTGTGTGTGTGTGAGCGTGTGTGTGTGTTTGACATTTCTTGCCATCTCCTCCGTCTCCATTGACAACTTGTTAACAGACATCGATTTTGACCAATGAACCAGCCATCGCCTGCCCTTCACTTTGCTGCATGGACAATGGTCACTGTCAGCATGAGAGCCGACGACCATTTAGCACCCACAATCTGAAACAAAGCAAAAACAACAGCATCGGTGTAAGAAGCCCGGCTGGCAGAGAATTGTTTTTTGATCACAGGATGTTAAAAACAAAAACTGTACTGACTGCGTGACTTTTTTCTCATCCCAATTCCAGTGTTGTCGGCCATTCGGAGTCCTACACTAAACTGTGCTGCAAGGGCTTCTGCATTGACATCCTGAAGAAACTGTCCCGCACCATCAAGTTCTCCTATGACCTCTACCTGGTCACCAACGGGAAACATGGCAAGCTAGTCCGTGGGACTTGGAACGGCATGATTGGGGAGGTGAGGTTATTAAAAGAAGGATAGATCCCTGAATACAGCAGCTGGTGTAGCTGGGTTGAGTTAATTACTAGAGCAAAGCTAACTAACTAACTAAGATAAATGTACTTTTGGACTGTGACATGCCCCAATTACATTAGTAATAAGTATATTCATTTTAAGTGTATTACATGCTAGCTTTTACCCAAAACAGCAGTAAAAACACTGTATAAGGTCACAGTATATATTCTTTATTCATCTGATCAGTTTATATTTACCCAAATAATCTGGTTAAGTCCAAGAATAACTTAAAAAAAAAAAAAAAATGAAACTGAAAATGAATTCAAACTTCAAGTCGCAACAAAAAGACAACAAAAGCTCTTAGGGGGTGCTGATGAAGAGAGCTTTCAAATCTATGTTACCTTTGAGAGAGGAGGGAGCAGGATAAGGTGTCAAACGTAGAATTTGGAAACTCTGAAATAATTCTTTCTGGGTTTCTTAAAGTGGGAGTCCGTAACATTTTCATCTATGTAATTGTCTTTTAGGTTCCTATGTATCAAAGAGTGCGTTAAAACAATGGTGATTGATCAAGTGACCTACTAATGAAAGTGCTTGTACTTGCTGCTTTGCCCAGAAATAGGATCTCCGTGTCTGTGGCCACATTCCCACTAAACTCTAAATGAGTTTTATCTTTTTCCATCAGTCAGCAGTGGTTGGTCTGCAGGTGGAGCTACTCACACAAGTATGCTGCGTTTACTTGTAATCAGAAATCAGTATTTTCCAACTGCTGAGTCAGGCTCCCTCTAGTCTAAAGTGTTTGACCAACACAGTCAGGTACATTTCATTACTGCTGAGTCACAATGGAGGATGAACAGCCAGAGAAAGAAGACCATTCAACTTCCAGTCGAAGAAAAAGAAACAAGAAACTAATGGAAGTGAAGAAGGAAAGTCATCACGAAGCAAAGTGACGCCAACGAGGGAAAAGCACGGACCTCCTTTCAGTGTGGAGCATTTGAAGGCATCACGCAGATGACAGACAGTCCACACTGTTGGGTGAGGGAGATGAGGGTGCAGTCGAATAGTCAAAAAATAAGGTCCTAACTCCTATTCCTAATTCCTATTCCTTGACCTTTGGAGAAAACGTCACAACCTCAGAGAATCCGACCAGACTTTCACTACGTCATTATAACGCGGCCACTGATGATTGACAGCTGATGATCGGCACCGGCGATTGACGTGCGTCTGCGCTGGATAAACTACAATAATGGACTACAAAAAGTGCATCGTCCACTTCTCCCCATGTTGTTGGTTTTTTATAAACAGCTCGTTCACTGACCAGCTTCAGCCCAGCAGCTCCTCCTTCCTGTTTGACCGTTTGCTATATTTACATTTCATTTGTGGTTTTAGTTTCGTTTTAATCGTTTTCGTTTTTTCGCGTAATCTCCTTTCCTTTCGTATAGGTGGGGCCGTTGCATCCTATGCTAAAGGAGCTCTGAAAGGAAGCATTGGAGCTCCTTTCCTTTGCATTTAGAGAATTCGAACGGCTCTTATCATGGCGGCCACTTGTTTACTTCCGGGTTACTTCTTCAGTTAGGAACCTTCCTAAGCAAAAAAGACTATTCGACTGCACCCTGAGTCCCAGAGGCTCGCCTGCAGTTCCATCTACCGCCACAGAGGCCGCTAGAAGCAACGCATCTCAAATCTTACAGACCGCCACTTTAAAAGTCAAAGTATTGTATCAGCAATATGATGCCCCCCCTGCACTCATTCAGTGACACTAGCGTTGCACGGCTGAGAGCATATCTTTAATGGGTTTTTATCTAGGTCAGTAGGGTGAGGCCACACATGCACATGTAGAGTGAATGCACACTTTTTCTCCCACACACCAAGCCGCATCAAACGCATCTGAAAGTGAACCCCCCCGAACAGGTGTTCGTCGGGAGAGCTTGTGTTTCTGTGCCTGCGGGCGCTTTGCTATGGGTCTGTATATGTGTCTGTGTGTGCTACATTTATAAAAACATATTTCTCTCTGCAAAAATCTTCCCTCCTTTTCAGAGAAGCAGGGCTTGGATGTGAGCACTCCTGAGATGCAGCATGCTCTCACTCTCCGGATGCGCGCATGATGAGACAAATATTTTTTGTCAGAGCCGTGCCTTTAGTGTAGAGCTACTGCATTGTGAAATTCAGAATTTGTCAGACCCTCTGGGACACCAGGAAGTCATTATAAAATAAACTAATTCTGGTGTGTTTTACAGATTTATACAGTTCTTAAATAAATAGCTGACCGCCATCAATGCCTAACTGTTTCTGTGCAGAGCTTCGCTTTATTATCTTTATTATGCCTCTTCTCTCAGGTCGTGTACAGACGAGCTGACATGGCCATCGGCTCTCTCACCATCAACGAGGAGCGCTCGGAAATCATCGACTTCTCCGTGCCGTTCGTGGAGACGGGCATCAGTGTCATGGTGGCCCGCAGCAACGGAACAGTTTCCCCATCTGCATTCCTTGGTGAGCTTCTTTTACATCCATTTGTTGAGTTTGAACTGGTCGTAACATCAGTTATCATGTACTTTTGATGTAAGCTACATGTCCACGAAGTTGCTGCCGTCTTCATTCTCTGCTCTCTGCCAGGATGACCTACTTAAACGAGTTCTGTCTCTGCAGACGCTTCAGGAAACTTCCCATTAAGCTTTTATCCTGCCGATAACAGTAGCCTACAACTTAATCCCCCTTCCGTACCACACACACACACACACACAAACATACACCTAAATCCCTTTTTCCAAACCGCCGAACAACAAAGTTCAGCACAAAAAAAATCCCAAACAGTATATCTTCTCACTCGCCTCGCTATCCTCCTGCCCCAAAAAGTATGAAGAGAGACTTAGTGTAATCCTTTTTTACGTTTCTCCTCCTTCTCCTGCAGAACCCTACAGCCCAGCAGTGTGGGTCATGATGTTTGTGATGTGCCTGACCGTGGTGGCAGTGACAGTTTTTGTGTTTGAATACTTCAGTCCAGTTGGCTACAACCGCAGTCTGGTCAGTGCAAAAAGTGAGTTTTAGACTTCTTTGTTTCACTTTTACTGGTGGATTTTGTTCCTCCTGAGTCCAGTGGATGAGAGAGGGGTGGATCCGCTAAATAACTTGAGTTAAGTCCATATTTATCCCATTAATTCCTGTATATAATCATATTTTCTTTGATTTGCATCTCACAAAGCCTGCATGTGCTTCCTGCAAATGTTGAGTTCTTCAACAGGATTTTGGCGAGAGAGCTAATCAATCCCAGAATGCAATGCCGACAGAGCATGCCTCGTCTCTGGGTCTGAAAGGTCATTTTACTTGTTTTAATTAGCATTCGTCGTAGCGCTAATCGAAGTGTGATTGATGGCGCCGGGACCCTCCGTTGCTGCACATGAGCAACTGTGGCAGAGAGCGATGGCAACGGCTGAGGCTGTGAAATCTTTTCTGTTGTTTGGAAGTTTGCAGCATGAAGAGCACAAGATCTCTCATGAATAAACGGCATGATGAACAGTCAACAGCTTTGCTTGATGAGAGGATGTGTAGAAAAACAGATGTGACTTAAAAATCCTCAAACCGTGTGACAGGAAATGCATCCGAGGCAAACGTTGTAGATTCAAAATAAACATGTTCTTACTTCTCTCAAAAGCAGCCAAGCAGTGCATGACGACATCTGTTTAAATTTAAGAGCTGTAAGAAGAAAATAGGAAGGAAATAGTGTGATCACCTTAGCTGTGTTAGATGAGAACATACTTTCATTATTACCATCTGTGGCTATAGTCAACTTCAGCCATTAGTTTGTGGTCTATGGTCTATAAAGTCTGACTGAATGCTGAAGAAGACACTTCTTTTCTGTTAAAATTACATTTTCATGAATTGAAAATACACTTTGAATGGGTTAAAGTTGTCAGACTCCCAGACTGAGACAGGGCCTGTCAATTACAAGTAGCCTCGTCCTAAATCACACCGTTTGATCGTCTGTTTGACTCTAAATGGCATCATAATTTATGCAATGAACATCATGCTGTGTTGAAGAAGAATTGAAACCAGCGATTGAAGCATAAACTCATGTTTACAATGTTTACTAAGATAATAAATACAGTGAGAAGAATAATTTGAGAGCCACAAACTAAATTCCATCCACCTGCTTTGTTTTGGGATTTGGAGGTTTGAATCGTAGGGATCACAAAATTAAGGCAAATAAAACTGAAAGCTATCTGCATGTCGAGATGCTACTTGACCACCAAAGGTTGTATTTTCAAACATTTATGAAAAATGTCTTTGCATCTTGAGTGAACTTCAGACTTACAAGAATGTCTCCACCTTTTACACAGAAACAGTCTGATTCCCTCCTCCCTCCGTTTCCTCAGCTCCTGGCGGTCCGACGTTCACCATCGGGAAGTCAGTGTGGTTGCTGTGGGGCATCGTCTTCAACAACTCGGTCCCCATCGAAAATCCGAAAGGGACGACCAGTAAAATCATGGTTCTGGTCTGGGCCTTTTTCGCCGTGATCTTCCTGGCCTCTTACACTGCCAACCTGGCTGCCTTCATGATCCAGGAGCAATACATCGACACGGTGTCAGGGCTTTCCGACAAGAAGGTAAGAGACTGAATAAACAAAATTCGGAAGTGCATAACTGCAGGAGTGATTTATGAAGCGGGACAGTTATTGAAAGTCTACAAAAAGCAGGCTGTTTATGTGAGGCTGTGAGATATAGAGAAATAAGGGCAAATCTCATCCTTGTGTTTAAATCCAGCCACAACTAATAAACCACGAACGGAAGGGAGACAAAAGACCTGCAGAAGATGAAGTCAAGTAAAAGGACTTTGTTGTCCTTCTCCTATCAGTAGGGAGCCCAGTGGCATGAATGACTAATCAATTACCACCTTCTGTCAATACAGATGGTGTCTGAGTCTCCACTTGTCCCATCAGTATTTCAGTCAGTCTATCAATATTCCCCCTGTGCTGTCTCTCTCTTTCTCTCTTCTCACTGCGAAAACAAGATCGGGAAAATGTCAAGCGATTAAAAACAGTCAAGCCACAGAGGAAAAACATCAGCCTCAGACTGCCTCTACCACACACTCTCACACACACGCACACACACACACACACACACACACACTAAACCTGGAAACAGGGCCTCAGAGGAGCTTTGCAGGAAAGCGTTTCATTCTTCACAGATGGCGACAACAACTCCCGGCATGGATCAGTTGTGCCACCTCAGTGATCTGTGGGGTGTATTAGCTGACGATATTAACTTCATGCAGATGCAATATGTCCCTCAGCATAAGGGCCTAATATAAATTACCCCACACAACGCAACCTCAGCTGCCCCCCTTAATTCTGAGATCCTGCACGCCAAAGGATTAGGGGGGTTAGGTCGTAGGCCGGACGGGTTCTCATCACACGGGGTTAAAGGATGAAGGCGAGTTGTCCCCTTCGTCAATAGATGCCACAAAAAAGTAAATCGATGTGTCAGTCTGTCTCGTTAGGTCCCGACCCTAAGTCCCAACCCGAAGCAGAACTGTGGAAAACCATCTCAAACCTGACAGGCATGAGTTATTTTTTTTTTTACACACCCGATCCGTAAAGGCACCCGAGGAAGGCAACAAACTGGTCCGAAGAGACCTGAGGATAATCAGACCCGATGAAAAACAAAGTCAAGCCATGCAGACCCAAACAGAGGGAATAAAAACCACACGACAGCTGCGTGATGCACCACCAATTAATGAGCAGTCCTGGTTTAGACATGCTTTTTATTTCTTTTCTTTACGGACTGACATGGGAATTACCTTGAATTAAATTCAAACGTAAGTAAATATAAAACATGTTTTATGAACAATGTTACTAGCACATTAACACCGATGTTGAATGTGAATATTGAATATTGTTCACTGTAAATAAACGCTAGCAATCGATTGGCAAAAGTTAATTGGAATAACATCAATTGACGTATTTTTCCTTAAATTATTCACATACCTTCATATTTACTGCAACTCAACTGTTTTTTGCAGGACTACATCTTTTGTTCCATCACTTATACAGAAATTCATTTTTTCAAAGGGAGGAAGAATAATTTCATGTGTTGTATTAAGTTCGAAGCTTTAATCCTTTGGTGACATTTGCTGATTCTTTGTGTAACATCTTGACTCCATCCATTGCCGTCGCAGCTGAAGACTCATTCATAACACACATTCCTGCTCACACATTCACATTTTGATTGGCCCATTCATTTGCACTCGCTCAAAAAGGTCAGTGCCGTAACAAAGATGAATAGATCTTTCCAGTTTAGTCTGGTTGAGCTCCGAGAGGCGTATTTCTGCTGAAGACGTGAACCTTGATTGGGTACAGATTGAACTGGATTAGGATCATCTGTGGGCAGGAGTGATCCAAACACTGTGCCGAGTGTTTGACGTCACATTTAATCAAATGGAGGTGAGCTGAATGGTGTCTTGTCCATTCAGTAGCATTGAGTTTGGCTGCTGATTAAATCACTATTTGGGAGGTTGGCGGGGGGGGGGGGGGGGGCTGTAATGACTCTAAAAGGGTTTTCATTTAACTGAGTAGTCCCTCGTCCTCTTTACTCCTCTCCACCCCGTTTCTTCATTCTGGTCTCCTTTCCTTTTACTTTCTCCTCTCATTTCTTCTTCTTTCCTCTTTCCAAATCCATTTCCTTTCCTTTCATCTCTTTACTCACTCCTGTTGCTTTCCTCTTAATTTACTGTTTACTGTCCTCTCCTTTCCCTCTCCCTCAACTCTTTCCTTTCCTCTCCTCTGTCCTTTTCCCCCTCTTTCCATATGTTTTATTTTCTTACTTTCCCCCTCGCCTTCTCTCCCCCATTCTTCCTTCCCTCTTTCTCATCCCATTGCCACTGTCTCTCTCTTCTTTCAACCTTCTCCTCCCAATCATATCTTCTACTTTTTTCCTCTCTCCTTTAAACAACATCTTCCCTTCTTCTTTTCTTTCTTTGTTTTCCTCATTCCTGCTTTCCTCATCACCATTTTCCATCCCTTTCTGTTGTCTCTCCCTCTTTCCTCTCCTTCCCTATTCTGCTCTCGCTCCCTTCAGTCTCTCTCCTCTCCTTCCATCTTATCCTTACTCCCTTCTATCTCCTCCCTTCTCCTTACCAAACCTCTTCCTCTCTTCCTCCCCTCTATCCTGTTGTCTCCCTCTCCTCGTCTCTCACCTCTTCTCCCCCCCTTCCATTCCCTTTCCTCTCATCCTGTGTCTCCTTACAGTTCCAGAAACCACATGAACATTACCCTCCTTTTCGCTTCGGGACTGTCCCAAACGGGAGCACAGAGAGGAACATCCGCAGCAACTACCCCGATATGCACTCGCACATGATGAAATACAACCAGAAGGGGGTGGAAGAAGCACTAGAAAGCCTCAAAACCGGGTACAGTTTCACCAACATCATAACTGTTACACAATTGGATAAGAGGGTTATATTTCTTAATATAATAAATTAAGAGATGAATAAATTACACCTCTCTAACTCCTCTTGCCAGTGAAGACACGAGACGCTATAATAATGATAATTGGATACTCTTTGTGGTCTAGGCTGATGTGATGGGTGTATTTTTAGATGAAAAAACTTGAAAAGTGCTGTCAAATGTCCACGCTTCACTGAGAACAAGCTCAAAAACACTTGAAGGGATTTTGCATGTTTTGAACCCATTAAGTCAAAATGTTGTGCGCTGTGCTTTATATTGTTTGATTAGCATTGGTCCAGACTGAAACATCTGGAACAAGTATTAGATTGATTGACATTAAATTTGGTGAATATTCATGGTCACCAGAGGATGAATCCTAGGATATTAGTGATCCCCTGACCTTTAATCTAACACACCAGCAGCTGTTTTTTTCATTAGAATACTTCAAGTTATCTAACATTACATTTTGGTACAGCCATTCATGGTCCCCGGAGTGCAACATCAGTTCAAACTACTCTGGTTTATGACCAAATACCTGCAAAAATAATGACTTTTCCATCAGACCTAAACATTCTCTCAGATAAAGACACTCCATTTACATGCAGGAAGCTGGACGCCTTCATCTACGATGCCGCTGTTTTGAACTACATGGCTGGAAAGGACGAGGGCTGCAAGCTGGTGACCATCGGCAGTGGGAAAGTATTCGCCACCACGGGGTACGGCATCGCTCTGCAGAAGGACTCCCGTTGGAAACGGCTGATTGACCTGGCACTGCTGCAGTTCCTTGGAGACGGTGATCCAAACCACACGATATAATACACAAACTCTCTCTCTCACACACACACACACACACACACACACACACACACACGCACACACACTTCCCTGTGTTTTATCTACGGAACTGGCGTAAGTCCAGTTCAGTGCGTGCTGTGTCAGCAGGGAAGTGGGCTTACAGGGAGGAGTTAATATCCTGCAGAACAGCAGGGAGGGTTAGGGATATGATTATCTCTGTTACACACATACACACACACACACACACACACACACACACACACACACACACACACACACACACACACACACACACACACACACACATACATATTCATCCTACCTGTACACAAACACACTCACCATGATGGCCGCTGGTGTGGGATTAATATCCTTCCTCCTCTTGAGAGCTCAAGAGCATTTCACACACTCACTCTGAGCTTTCCATGCTGATATAAGAAAGTATGTGTTCGTGGTCAACATAAGTTGACCATAACTAAGTGAAGGAGATTTTTTTTTAAAAGGGCTTTGCTGCCTGGAGGCCACTGTGGGAGAGCGCAACTCAACAGCTGGGCCACCTGTTCAGTGTCCTGGAGGACTTATGTGGTAACGATGGCTAATGAAGATGAGTTTAAGCACCGTCATTTATTCTCATTCAAAAGGTGTTTTATAAGCATGTTGAAAGGCTATAAAAAAGATAACATTTTGTGCAGCCAGAGAGTATAGGGAGACTAAACACACATACAACTCAGTGCTTTTGATGACCATTTAATCATGTGGAAATATGGTATATGTTTGGATTGTAATTTGGATATGAACTCCAATATGACATTAACACAGACAAAGCCCTTGAAATAGGCAATGGGGGACTGTGGCTGTAGCACAGGCCTGGCAAAAGTGTCTGCTGATGTCTGTGGGTCATAGACTTTGGCACCAATTTTATTGTATCTCTCGCTTAAGTCACCTCATACGCTCTCCTCCCATGAACCTCCATCCCAGGAGACACCCAGCGCCTGGAGACCGTGTGGTTGTCGGGCATCTGCCAGAATGAGAAGAACGAAGTGATGAGCAGCAAGCTGGACATTGACAACATGGCGGGCGTCTTCTACATGCTGCTCGTGGCCATGGGCCTCAGCCTGCTGGTCTTTGCTTGGGAACACCTGCTTTACTGGAAACTACGACACTCCCTCCGCAAGTCTAACAAACTTGACTTCATGTTGGCCATCAGCAGGGTGAGATTTAGTAATTTGATTGATTATTTGTTTTTGGTTTGATTGCACGACTGCTCGGTTATGGAAGTCGGGTTGAGAAATCGCTTCATTGATTTTCACATTTGTCTTACTTTTCGTTTAAGTGGCTCTAAGTGGAGTAGTTGAGTATGAGCTCACTTATGTGATTGAAGGATTGGCTGGTTGATTAGTTTGACTCCAAGCGGTCAGTTGGTTGCTTTCTCAGGCCTATAGGCTGCCTTACATGAAATGGCTTTCATGTGATGATGAATAGATGCACATGAAAGTGTATTTGCATGTAATTAAACAGCATAATTAGAGGGCCTTGTTAAAATATTAGCTAAAAAGTGTGCGTCATTATTGAGAATGAGAGGTGAGAAATAAAAAGGAAAGAAAAGCAGCACTAATTCTGTTTTTATTCACCATTTAACGTTGATTGCTGCATGTTAATTTGCAATTAGCCTAAATCAGCACCCAGTTTGTTGATGTTGTTCTGTGGGAATGTGTTTATTGAGGCAAAAAATTATCTGGATGGAGGTTGCAGCCAAGGAAAATGTCCATGGACACCAGAATCTGTAGGCTACTCCTCTGCCGGAGGTTTATCAGATTAGCAGTTAAATGACAATCTGATCATTAATCTGTACGGGGCGGTCCCAAGGGCCAAATAAAATTTGGCTCTTTCGGCATTTCCCAGCCAACTGTAAGCAGAGAACAGTCATGGGATTTGGCTTTGTGTTTGTCCATTCAAGTAGAGATGGTTTGTTCTGCAGGGGACATTTAGGAGTGTGTCTATGTGTGTGTGTGCGTGTGTGTGTTTGTCGTGTCCGTGTGCATTTATTGGGGCAATCTTCTCAGCTTAGACTGTTTTTCTTTAAGTCCCGGGAGAATGCATAATGAATTTGTGACTAAGTCTCGTCTCTGTGATAATATGAGATATTAATGAAATCATTTTTTTAATTCAAGAGCTAGTAGGTTTTCTATTAGTTAGCAGGTGGAACATCACTTTGAGATGCAGAAATTAGTTGAAATGTCATCTGTGAAATTGTCCCTTTGGGGACACTTGGTTGATTCAAGGTTAAACAGTTACTAACTATTGATTTTATTACCGATGATCATGCTGAATTATGCTCTACTTCTTTATTCCCCACTTCTACTTCTCTCCTCATCATCTTTCTTTATTTTCGTCATCATGTTTCCTCTCTTAGGGTATTTACAGTTGCTTCAATGGAGTGGAGGATCATGGGCGTTCTTCCGGTTTGGCAAAACCTGACCTGACCTCCAACTACGCTCAAGCGAACATGCTGAAAATGCTTCGCACAGCCAAAGACCTGGTCTCAACTGCCAATGTCGAGACTTCTCTGGACAATGCCACAAAGACCATAGAGCAGTTGAGTCGTCACGGCGGCAGCATGCCCGTTTGTATTCCACAAACTGCCACAGAGGCCGTACCGGCAGGGTTTGCTTATATCACGGAGAATCACTGCCCCCTGACCCCGCCTCTGACTGCCGTTACCTCTCTGAAACAGCAGAGGGGCATGATGAGGCCCACGCCACTGCGTTACACGCTCCCGACTCGCTCTTCATCGTGTCTGTATGACCGGGCACTTCCTGTTTCCAGCCTCAGCAGCCCCCAACTGGCCGTGGGTGAGCCGCTACCTCACCAGCACCCGCACCACTATCAGACCACGGGGAGACTCTACGTAGACACCCAGCCTCACTCGCCCTTCATCCCCTACGCCGATCTCCAAATACCCGACATCTACGCCTCCCATCCTGTCTGCTCACCTCAAAACCAACACATACAAGCAGGCTTCACGCGACGGAAGAGGAGGTCCAAGAGTTTCCAGGGTGAGGATGTGGATTTTGAGAGGAGACAACACAGGGACCAGGAGAAGAATGACAAGAGTCCCATCTATCTGAGTGAGCTCAAAGCCAACCACCTCCAGGAGAACCACATCTCAGCCCCCAGCATCAACAGCATCTACTCTGGGGAGGTGAATTGTCCTCGGGTAGAGAACTACAGCTCCTGGCCTCCGGAGGAACTGATGCTGAGAGGAAGACGCAGGCACCGCCGCCCCTCTTTCCTCAAGGCAACTTGGGGCGGTGAGCAGATGCGCCAGCTGGAAGAATCCCAGTCATCCCTGTCAAGCCAATCGCCTACAGCCCTGCCAGACCTGTTCCCATGCATTCTCACACCGACCACACCTGCAAAACCCTACAACCCTGCCCACCTTCGAAACAACCTGTGTCTCCCACGGAACCAGGCTTACCTCCACATGAGGGAGGACCAGAGAAGGCCCAATGGGCGCAAAGGCCAGAAGCTGCGCTACTCCCACTCTGCACACCTCCCCACATACGGAGAAGCAGTGCGACACGGGACAGGGTTAGGGCGAGGGATGGTACGGAGAGCTACCAGTTTGCTAAGCAGACAGTACGCCCACTACCTGAACTCGTACCCTGGACTACCCCTCTACCACGGCCCCTTAGATCTGCAGCACCACAGCCGGGCCTCCAGCAGCCACCTGGGCCCTAACCCAGTGTGCCAGCTGCTGGCCTGTGGTGGTGGCAGATGTGGAAGCCAGCGGGCTCTGCTCTACCAGGACAGTGTGTATGGGGCCTACGGGGTCTATCAGGGATCCCAGACTGGGTCAGAGAACCTAGTAGGTCAGAGCCAACCTGGGGGTAGCCCCTGCATACTTCGTCCATGGCGACGGGTGTCCAGTTTGGAATCTGAGGTCTGATAGAAGTGAAAAAAAGGACCTCATAAGATGAATACTAAGTAACAGAGGACAAGACTCAAAAAAATGGCCACTGTGGAGAGTGGAGAAGTGGTTCGGTTAATGTAAGGGGGAGAAGTTATAACTTGGAGTAATTATGTGACTTTGTGTGGTTAGAGAATAGAATTTTGTGGGTCTGCAAATTTTACAGATGTTTAGGACATTTTTTGATGTATACTACAGTAAGATAAGAATACTGCACTGTTACCAGTTAATCCTCCAGATGTGTGTTGGAAAGCTGAGTCTGGCAGGTTTCACTTGCTATACTTTCCTAATGACGCTTGCTGTGCTTTAATGTGCACTAAGATTAACAACAGTCCACAATGTTGGCGCATGGTTAAACTATAGCCAGAGTTTCCATGCTGTGTGTGTGTGTGTGTGTGTTGTGTGTGTGTGTGTGTTGTGTATACTTTATTGTGGATGGTTGGGATTCTGTCTTCGGGTTTTGTCGTGTAAATGAACTGTTTACAGTTGGAAGATATTACAGAGGAATAATGGGATTGTCTCTTTGAAAACAGCCACCAAATCCAAGCAGCCACTGTAGTGAGATTTGTGAAGACAGCAGCGGCGTACACGTGAAGAGTTTAATTCCAAAATAAAAGATATTTGATATTAAAACATTTTGACTGACTGATGAAGAAGAGTAGCAGTTTTTTAGAATGAAATGAATCATTTTGAGAGATCTCAAAATCTGAGAGACGGTCAAATTTCAGGTTACTTCTTTATAGATTTCTAATGTTTTGGAGCTAAAGTCGTCATTTAGTGATGAGTCAGCGTAAGCGGAGACTTTGTGAAAGCAGTCCATATGAACACAATCTGTAAAATGATGAAAGTATTAGGACAGCACTGACCAGCACTAGGTGTCTTAAACATGGATTCTTGTTCCTCACTGGGTCTCAGTATGAGGCTGCAGTACAGCACAACATCACACAGGGCCTCACGATAAATACAATTCTGCATCTAAATAATATATTGATATAGAGAAAAAAATTGTTGTGTTATTTGAGGATGTTAACATCATATTCATGTATTCTACATATGATAGGAATTTATATTCACTCTTAACATTTTTCTAATCACACTTCTAGCACATTTTTCCTTTTTGTAAAGCTCTCACCGATTTACTTAAATAAAACTGTATTAACTCTATCGGTTGGCCTATATTAACATTTTCATCACTTTCTCATTCCCACTCTTTTATATTCCATCATCATCCCTCCCCCATCCCCTCTTGACAGTTAAATTACCAAATTTAAATGAGGTAATTGAACGCAATTCTAGTATCTATATTACCTGCCTCCCTCACCCTGTAATTAATCAATTAGACCAATTAAAAAGCCTTTTTGGATGAACATTCGCTTGTGCCTTTTCTTTGTAGAGATTATTATAGATGTATTCCATGGTGAACACAATGGTACTATTAAAAGGAATAGTGAGACATAAATGCATTTATTGACTATCTTAGTGAGATTTAGATGAGACAATAGATACCACTGTTACTAGCTGGCAAACTTATCTTAGCATTAAGATTGTAAACGCTATTGGCTCCTTCAAAAGGTAACAACAGGTCTTTGATTAATACACACAAAAAGTGTAAAAAAAGGGAAGTTACATTGTTGTTCTGGTGGTAATCCGTGGGACCATTTCTTTGCTGGATGCAGAGTATTCCTGTTTTCATACAGATTAAATGAGCAGACGTGTTTTCGGTTCCACAAAATCAAGCTAACCGTTTCCCCTTGTATCCAGTCGTTATGCTAAACTCAGCTAATCAGCTCTTGCCTGTAGATCATATTGACCACACAAATTTGAGAGTAATCATCTTCTCATCGCTAGAGCTACCAAGCAACTGTGATCCAGATCAAATTGAGTAAGAAGAAGAAAGGAGAAAAACAGTAACTGGACATAGATAATATGGATAATTTGGTCTAGTTATGTTCAGGGGAGGAAGCTGCATATTATAACTTCAGGAAGAATCGCAGACTTGATGCCAAAGTTATGACAACAAGGTCATCCACGCTGGTGGCAACAATCTGGGACGGATCCCCAGCGAGGAACTTGCATCTATGATAAAGAAAGAAATAGATTGAGCAGATATCGACATCCATCCATCCATCGTCTACCGCTTATCCTGTATTCAGGGTCGCGGGAGGGCTAGAGCCGATCCCAGCTGTCATTGGATGAAGGCAGGGTACACCTGGGCAGGTAACCAGTCTATCACAGGGCTGACATGTAGAGACAGACAGGTAACCAGTCTATCACAGGGCTGACATGTAGAGACAGACAGGTAACCAGACTATCACAGGGCTCACATGTAGAGACAGACAGGTAACCAGACTATCACAGGGCTCACATGTAGAGACAGACAGGTAACCAGTCTATCACAGGGCTGACATGTAGAGACAGACAGGTCCATCCTGCATGTTTTTGGACTGTGGGAGGAAGCCAGAGAACCTGGAGAGCACCCACGCTTACACAGGGAGAACATGCAAACTCCACACAGAAGGAACACAAACCCGACCCGGGAATCGAACCCGGAACCCTCTCGCTGTGAGGCGACAGTGCTACCAGGGGGAAGATCAATTCAGAGAGGGAGACCATCAACAAATGCAAGAGAGGATCACATAGAAACAAATGTACGCTTATGCATGCACCATTAGGTATTTTCATCAAGATAAGGGTCAATTATTTCAGCACCTAACTAGAGGAGTCTCTCAGCTCCCTGGACGCCTCAGCTAACAAAAAATACAACAAAATGTTATTCATATGGAAACTATGATACACACAAACAAAACGTAAAGGATTACTTGTATAAAATAACATTTACTGAACCATCTCTGCCAGCTATTTTATAGATATATAGCTATTTCTGACTGTGGTACTTTACAAAGGAAGGAGTAAGCCTCCTGGAGCTCTTTAGAAAAGACAAGGAAAACAACACATTTATTTTTGATACACAGAAAAATCAGTGTTGAATTCAGTGTGTTGCATTGTTTGTGTTTTTCTATCATGTGAGTTATAAGGAGAGGGACAGAACACGGTTAACATCTGGAACATTTGGGTGTTTTCAAGCTATTTGTTAGACACCGAGCATGAAACCATTCATCTAGTCTCAAACTTAACTTTTCTGGGTGGAAACAGTTGATGGTAAAAGAGGATGTAGAGAGAAATGAAACAGGCATGTTTGATCAAGAACGATCTGGGGCCTGTACTACGAAGCAGAAAAACACCGCCTACTGACCAATCAGCTCTCTTGGTGCGCGGATAAAAAAAAAAGAAGCTTGGTGGATCGTGGATCGGGTCTCTTAGGAGAACTAGAGTGTACAGAGACCGACAAAACCCTTCTGTCTGAGAGATACAGATATGACAGATACAGATTATCATCGGAGGGAATGACTTATCTATGTCAGCGTACAGCCTACTTAGCACTTTGAATTATGTTTTTATATGTATTTTATTTGCTCCCAAGTCCGTTTTACACTGAAAGAATGAGGCTGATATTGTCCAACACCACGTTATAAGAATACATCTAAGCAACACATTCATTATTTTAAAGTTATATTTTTGGCCTTTTATTGCAGAAGGACATCGTGAGGGTTAAAGGAACAAGAGAAAGCGACAACATGATTTAAAAGAGGCCCGCAGGGTGGATTCAAACCCGGGAACGCTGCAAGGAGCCTCGGTACACGGGGTGGTAACTCTACCACTGAGCTATCAGCGCAGTTAACATGCCCATTCAATCAGTCAGATCTACTAGTGTCCTTATGATGGGGCAGTCATATTATACTGCTACTAATACTATTAATACGACTTATGCATTCACACAGTCGGCAAGTTTTTGCCAGCTGTCCTTACATTTGGCAGATGAAATTGTTGCCTTTTACGTGTATTATATGTTTAACTTCTTCGTATTTCTGTAAGGTATGGTTTGCTCCTCGTATGTGAAATACTCCGCTCCGCTGCCGTAGACTGATCCATGTTTGCGATTGGTTGCAACGCTGCCTCTTTTATGTGCACGTGCTCATAGCTCGACAGGGAAACCCTGGGCTGACTTAACGAGTTGATAACCAGCTTCGTGTGTCCGCTTATCTCTGATTGCCTTTGTTAAGGTTACTTAATCTCTACTTAATCTGGATCTCTGAAAGCTACCCTGGGTATGTTGAACTCGCTTCATAGTACAGGCCCCTGGTCTTCAATCAAAGCCTCCTTCTCTGATCTTGTTACATGGAGGTCAGTCAGCTGCAGTAATATTCTCCTGGTGTTTGGGTTGGAAAAGGGACTGAATAAAGTGGCGACCCACGATTCGTTTACTCCAAATCTACGGTCAAACGTTTGAACCTTTAAAAGGTTTTCTGTCAGGTAAGATAAGCTATTTCAAGGTGACCTGTTGTCATGGCAATTACTCTCCCTGTATGCCGTGGCCATGACGAGATAAGACTCCATTCAGGAGGCCAGATGAATAATGTTGGAGCATCCAAACTTTGAGATGCTTTGATTTTTCCATTACTCTCTGCTTTGTTGTGGGAGCATTGCCTTAGATTGGACCATAATATTGATTTAAAACTCAGCTCTGTACTGATCCCATATTTTTTTTTAGTTCAAGGAAATTGGACTTCTTTTCATCCCCAAAGAGCAGAAAGGGGCTCACCGTGCTGCTGTAATTAAGACCTGCTTGTTGGTCCAACATAAGGCCTGGAGTTACACAGGTACAGGTGCATTTTATCCTTCTTTCTACAAATATCTGAAGGATGAAAGGAAGTAAAGTAGAGTAAGAAGGGACTGCTTAGTCTACATTATAAGATATATTTTTCTTATCATTATTGAAACGTTCTGCTTTTAGCCAATGTTCACACTGCAGGCATTAGTGCTCAGTTTAGATTAATTGCTCAGATCCAAATTTCTTCTTCGGTTGTAAGCATTATTTTCTAGAATGAGGCCGTTATCAGATTCCAGTACAACTGACCTGGGCCTGGTTTCCGAAGCCTTCTTAAAGCCTTCTTAACGCTATGTCATTCGTAACTCCTACTTAGAGTTCCTCATGCGTCATACGTTGGTAAGGGCGGTCTGGAGCACTCTTAGAGCCTTCTTAGCTCTACCGTAGCGATGTTTCAGCTCCTGATGCTAGTCGCCGCCACTGTACAGTAACCCAGAAATCCCTGTTGCGCATGGAACTGCACATTGCCAGTGTTGTATTTCACCAATGGTTTTAAGTCATTCATGAAGAAAATAAAAATAAAATTTGCATGCATTTCATCACAAGGCTAAGCTTTACCTCAACCTCAGAAGTAGCCTAGGTATATTACAGTGTCATTTAATTAGCCCATTATGCCTAGTCAATGTCAAGGCATGTCATAAATGGACGCCGGTGACGGTTGTGAATTTTATACTATAGTGCTGTCATGCACCTGCGCATGAAATGGAAAACTGAACTCTGAGCAATCGATTTCAGCACTTTCTTTCTGGACAGCGCCGTGTACGAACGACGTAAGGAGTGTTTCTTAAGAAGACTCCTAAGAGACCGTTCGGGAACCACGACTATAGAGGTAAACAACTTTGGTAAGTCATAACGTAGGAGTCTTCGTAGCGCGCTAAGAGTGGACGTTATTGGGAAACTGGGCCCTTGACTGCATGCATAAAAGAAAAATAAAGCCGTCAATCCAGCATGCCGTCATTAAAGTCAGGTTTTACAGGCGATCTGTCATGAAAGGGAAACTTGAATAAAGAAATAACTTTATTCTAGGCTTGTGCGCGCAAAGGCAAAACTGATCAAAGAGAACAACCATGGAGCCAACAGAGACTGAACCAAAAACCAGGACTTAAATACAAACCAGTCTAACGAGGAGATAAAGTGCAGGTATAGAGATGGGTGGAGATCGGGTGAGGGGAACGAGGTCATTTGGCAGGAGATGGAAGATGGTGCAGGTGGCTGCAGTCAGACACTGGCAAGCGTGGTTTGTTGGGCTCCGCGCTGAAAGTTCTGTCTCTACTTATCAACGTTCTATGCGTGTTTAAGATAAACAACTCGCCGCCTCGACCCAGAGTGAGTAGTTTTAAAAGGTATGGACTAATCTCTGGCATACAACGCCATCACCATCTGAAGTTGCCTACGAGCAAACTACAAGATAACCTACCAATACTACTCACATGCGTATTGCTGTTGCTGGTGCCTTTGACAAAAGGACAATGCTCACTCACCTTAACCAGAAACGTGGACTTACTGCTTCCAATGAACCCTAGCCTACTCAAGTTTGGCTTTGGTTCCCATGCCATTTTTGCCTGCATACTCAACAATGGCCAGGCACGAACATGCACGCCAGGTCCGAAAAATGCCAATCACTCCACTCGGAACAATAAGCGCGCCTGGATAAAAGCAGCCATAATCCACACCCTGCTAATATTGCTAGCTGGCGATGTCCAACTGAATCCTGGCACCAGCGAAACCCTACAGGGAACGCAGAGTCTCAGCTGTATGGAGACGCGTGGTGCGACCGATAGCACTAGGACTACATCCCCAGAGGTGTACTCTGCAGGGACGCATTCTGCAAGGGAGAACCGGATCGCAGGGAGAGTTACCAAACGCCCCATCATGGAACCCGACCTCACGTCAGGAACCCTGGCCTTCCAGCCAGAATCGGACCATCTCGTATTGGGGGGTGTCAGATTGAGAGCCGAAGCCGACGTGCGATCTGAGGACTCCAGCTGGGCACTGCTGAGGGACCAGTGTGGATGCAGCCGTATACACACGACCCACCACCCAAAACAAACCGGACCCAACTGGAAAACTCATCAAAACTGCACCAAGCATACCAAGCCGATTCTCAAACAGACCAATATTTTCCAAACAGTCTATCATGCCAAAGTCATATGGGAACCTGCTGTTAAACCTAGGGGTATATTTGGGGGGGTACCTAAATATTAGAAGCCTTCTCCCTAAATGTGACGAAATCAAATCATTATTGTTGGACTCAAATCTGGACTTCTTATGCCTTAGCGAAAGCTGGCTTCATGGCAAGGTTTTAACTTCAATTGTTGACGTACCTGGGTACAATTGTTTTAGAAAAGATAGGGAAATTGACAGAGGGGGCGGTGTGGTTGTCTACATAAGGGATTCCTTCAGGTGCGCTGAAATTGAGTTTGACTATGATGTTCCTATTGAGTGCCTTGGGTTAAATGTCTATCTATCCCCGAAGATGCATTTCCGCATTTTAGTCCTATATAACCCGCCCACACATGATAGTGGATTTTATGAAAAATTAGAGAAACTGCTTAAAGCGATCTCTCATAAAACAGAGGTGATGATATTTGGCGATTTCAATATTAACTGGGCAGACAAAAAAGCTGGAAGTAAACTGAAAAGTACTATGTCTAAACATGATTTCAGTCAAATAATTAAAGGGCCAACGAGAATCACTAGATCAACTCAGTCCCAGATAGATCTCATATTCACAAACAGGACTGAACGCATAATAAAAACGTTCAACCTCATAACAGGCTTATCAGATCACAATATGATCTTGGCAGCTAGGAAATTAACCAAGAAACGTTTTGTCAATTATAGACTAGGCCTACCGAATGTAGATAAACTCATTATACCAAAGCAAGATCTACCAACATTGGAACACGAACTAAACGAAGTAACGTGGGACAATGTTCTGCAAAGTACTGACCCGAACACATGTTGTAGTGAACTTATGAATGCCATTAATACAATTATCTCAAAGTTCCTCAAAACGTCTAAAAAATCGAATAGAAAAAATTCCCTTCCGTGGGTTAATTAATCTATTAGACAACTAATGAAACAACGTGATTTTGCACTCAAGGCTTGTCTAAAGAGACGTACAAACACAGCCCTAGCCCTATATAAAGGGCTCCGTAATAGAGTCACAAAAGAACTACATGCAGCTAAAACAACATATTATATTTCACTTTGAACGGAGGCAAAGGGTAACAGCTCATTTATCTGGAAACAAATGAAAAGCTTAATAGAACCGCAGAAAGCTCAAAGCAGGGTGCAGGAACTCAAAATTGGAGATCAAACCCTCTCAGACAGTGGAACAATTGCGCAAACACTTAATGACTATTTTGTCGGGTCAGTTGAGGACATAGCCAGAACTTTTAAGACAAGTGTCTGGTCTGGCCCAACCATAGCTGAAAAGAAAGGCCAAATGTTTGAACTCAAACAAATATCTAAGGACCAAGTAGTTGAGATAATTAAAAAACTCAAAACCACCCATTCAAAAGATCTCTTTAATTTAGATATAGCTTTTGTTAAAAGAAATGTTAATGCACTGGCCGAACCGCTGACCCACTTGGTTAATACCTCCATGGTAAGTGGGACATTTCCTGAAGCCTGGAAACAAGCAAGGGTAATACCAATATTTAAATCTGGAGCGACGGACCAAGTGAACAATTACCGGCCAATCAGCATCCTGCCTGCCCTATCTAAGATTTTGGAGAAGGCGGTTGCTACACAATTAACGAAACATCTCGAAAGCAACATACATCTACAACCATTGCAATTTGGATTTAAGGCAAAATTCTCAACAGAGAGCACAAATTGTTTCCTCTTGGAACAAATTAAATCTTACATAGACAAATGTGACAGAGTTAGAAATAACCTATTATGAATTTCTACAAAATTGATGTGCTTGTCCTTTATATGTGTTTTGGAGCCACCTGGTGGGTTAAACGCGCAACTGCATATGTAGTGTCCCTTCTCCGGCACCGTAGCCTACGTGACTCGGCAAAGAAAGAATCTTCTAAGCCGGAGGTGGGTGTATCAGAGCGATGTTGAAATGAATATATTCTGTTTAATGTTTTAGAATGATTTTTACGATGTCAGTAATGTGTATTTTGACTGTGAACTATACAAGCATGTATTCTGAAAGTTACAGATATTTCTGTGCAGAAATGGTGATTTTATGCATATTTTGTGTTGAGCTAATGCTAACTAGTTAGCCACATAGCTTACTCGCTAGCTGGCTTCCGGTCTTGTCAAGCTAATGGCTGCGTTTCGGATCGCATGCATTTGCGCCAATGCATGCACGAGACTTGAGAGTTTCCGCCGGAACTCGTCATAAACACGTCAAGTTCCCACCACGTACAAGTCGGACACAGGTGCACTTCACTGACTTTTTTTTAATTTTTTTTATTTAAACTTTATTAATAATTGTATACATAACAAAAACTATCGCGCCAGGGGAAACTTCACAGACTTTGCACAAAGAATATGGCCTGCCCAGTGGCGCTGGCTTTCTTCGTCGCTGACGAACTCGAGCAGAGGCATTTGAAGTCCCGTTGTTGACGGAGGCTGAGGAATTTTCTCACGTGGGAAATACCACGTGATAATTCTAACAAACGAGGGCAACGTTGAGGGGAGTGTCTTATGTCCGCACTTATTTCAGACCATCTGCAGAGAAAAGCATGCGAAGGGAGGTACCCTGGAGATACCGTGAGTTTTTAAAGTCATGTGACATGTCGCAAAGGGAAGTTATCACCAGCATTTGTGACGTTTTTTTCCCAGAATGCCTGGTTTTGCGAGGCAAATGCATGCGCATGCTTGATTCGAAACGCGCCTAATGCTACTTTACTGCTGACTCACTAGCTGACTTCCGGTCTGCCGTAATTCTTATATCTATTATTTTAGATAGTCATTTTCTGCTCTCTGATACACAGACCTGAACGAATGCAGTTGGTTAACATCATTGATGACAGCATTGTGTGTGGCTGCTTTCTATACCAGGTGGGCTTTATTAATTGTGTGTTTTACATATTTCATGTTACCTTCCATGCATTAATGGTATTTCATTTTCATAGTCCTGTGTGGGGTTTAAATAACATGGGATTATATAGGATTTAAATGCTTTACTGTTACTGTTATTGAATGAATGTATATTTCATGCTGGTTTTGAATTTTTATTGTGAATGTAAGAAAAATAGCTCTTGTTAACTCTTGCTGGAATTTATATATGAAGTCAATATTACACTATACGATCACATGTTGTTTTATAAATGTAGTTCTAAAGTGTGACTCGGGCAAAGAAAGAATCTTCTAAGCCGGAGACCTGAACGAATGCAGTTGGTTAACATCATTGATGACAGCATTGTGTGTTGCTGCTTTCTATACCAGATTAAAAGAGGATAACCAGAGTGAGAGCAAGACCTGTGTGGCCGTGACGTTCTTCTTGCACCACATACCAGACACAACCCGTCACACAAAAGTAATTTAGTGTTCTTAGATCTTAAAAAAGCATTTGACACTGTGAACCACAGCATATTAATATCTAAACTAGACAATTATAATTTTGCAGAAAAAACACTGGCTTGGTTCAAATCGTACCTTCTAAACCGTGAACCATGTGTTGCTATCAACAATGCCAAATCATCATTTTTAAAAACCAAAACTGGAATTCCACAGGGGTCGGTGTTAGGACCAATACTCTTCAGTATGTTTATTAATGTCCTCCCTGATTCATGCCAAGGGGCTGACTTTCAAATGTATGCAGATGATGCGGTTATTTATGCCCATGGTAAAACAACTGCTGCAGTCTCCCATATGCTAAATGAACATCTAGAGGCTGTAGCTCTTTGGCTTGACAAGTCCTGTCTGGCGCTTAACGTTAATAAAACTGTGTCAATTTGCTTTTCCTCTGGGAGGCGCCCTACACCAACTGCTCTAAATATTAATATCAATAACCAACCAATCAGCCAGGTCACAGAAGTTAAATATTTAGGTATAATGTTGGATGCTCATCTCAAATTTGATAAACACATAAAGAAAATCAGCAAAATGGTTAGACTGAACTTATTTACCTTCAGACTAATCAGAGAATGTTTAACATTTGAAGCAGCCAATATATATTTACACTCAATGATCCTCTCACACCTCGGCTATTGTGTAACTGCATGGTCGCAGGCAAGTCTTTCAGTAATCAAACCTCTGGAGAGACTTTACAACCATGCATTAAAAACTTTAGGTAAGAGGCCGCTAAGATCTCATCACTGCGATGTCCAGCGGGACCTGAACTTGCTTTGGCCAGTCTTCATTCCTCATTAAGGGAGTTAATATATGGAACAGTTTACCCACCGAGCTCAAGGCAATTCATAGTCATGGGCGGTTCAAGAGCAAAATTAAGGAATTCCTAAAAGACAACCAGGTATGTAGCCATTTATAGGGAAATGTGGGTATTTTATGAGTGATTGTATGTCTGTGTGTGTGTTGGGGGGATTATTTATGTATGTATGTATGTATATGTGTGTGTGTATGAGGGGGGGGATTATTTATGTATGTATATATGTATGCATGCATGTATGGATGTATGTGTGTGTGTGTGTGTGTGTGTGTGTGTGTGTGTGTGTGTGTGTGTGTGTGTGTGTGTATGCATGAATGTAATATGTACATGTATGTATCTACATTATGGTAGTTAAACTCTAGGTCCAGATTAAGGGAAAGGTAGGCTATTATGTGACGTGTTATTTAATATAACTATGGATGGATTGATGGATGGATGAATGGCTGACTAGAGGGATGAATGGATAGGATGTTTTTCTTAAACATGTTCTTTTTGTAAGTTATTTTAAAGGCCCCTCTAGGGACGGGCATTGGAAATTAGCTAAGGCTATAAATGCTATGATGCTTTCTGTTGGATTGTTGCACAATCCACATGACTTGTATCTGTCCCTATCAAATAAACGTTAAAAAAAACTTGTATTAGAGGCTTGTATCAGATGTGAGGCTCACTGAATAGGGCGCAGGGTAACTG